>NW_028258153.1:4242424-4545454 GCF_053883595.1 Heterocephalus glaber
ATATTTCTAAGAAATTTTAACTTGATAAACAAGCAATGTCTTGCAATAAGAATAGTACATCACATCAAATGTCACATGATCGGGACTGGCTCCTCTCTCTCTCTCTGCTTTGATATACAAGTGCTTTGTATTACGAGCTGAACCAGTTCTTCTTGCAAACCAAGGTTTTAATTTATTTATTTACATATTTCTTTATTTATTATACAGGGAATTGAACCCAAGGCCTTTTTCCTGAACTACATCGCCGGCCAGGGGATATAGAGAGGGTCTTGCTAAACGGCTAAGCTTTGGCTAAAACTTGGAATCCTCTTGTCTCAGGCTCTCTGAGTGCTAGGATTACATCTTGTGAATACAGGTTATAGGGAGAACAATCATGAAAAGAGAAAGAAGCCTTTAACCAAGGTTTCCAGTCTTGGTGTCTAATAAGATTATAATAAAAATCTTTTCACACTTTTATATATATAAAACTCAGCCATTGGGAAAACTATTACTACTAATATTTCCCTGTTAGGTAATGAATCAAATATTCTGGGAGGTTTAACTACATTCCTAAGGAGTTTAAATAACCCTGTGGGCACTGATGTGAAGGTGCCTGGCAAGTAATTAGAAACTGAGTGTCAAATATCCTGAGAGATATCAAGATCCACATTTCTGCATCTTCTGCTGTGAAATATGAAAGGTGAGCCTCTGAGAATTTCTAAAATTGCTCAAAGAAGAGGATGACTCCAGAGGACAACTTCACAGACAATTTGTGTGGATGCCTTCATTTAAGGAACCAACAAGAAATGGTAACATGAAGGAAAATGAAGAGTAATCAGAGAATTAAGAGGTAATGTCATACAGGCAAATATTTTATTTTTTATTTTTTTCATTAAGTTTATTGGTACATTTTAGGTATACAATACGATGACATTCATCCTTGGGATCTTGTACCTGTACATGACATATCTGGGTTTTATTTTTCCCCCTTTCCCTGCCCTCCCCTCAACACCCCACCCTTCCCTATTCACGAAGACTTTGTTTCCATTTTTTCATTTTCTCATTTTTTTCCTTGCCCTTCTTTCCTTTCCCTACCCCTCTCAGTTCCCTTACCCCTTTAGACCTTTTCTTCCTATTTCACATTATCAGTTATATATTTTGATCATTATTTACACTCTCATTTTCTCACACCAGAGAAACTATTCAGTATTTACACGTGTGCCCTATTTATTTCACTTGAGTATGGCCTCGATGTGCATTCCTTTAGCTATAAATTTCTCTAGTTTCTCATTCTTCACAGCTGAGTAATACTCCATTTTATAAAAAAAAATCCCCATCTTCTTTATCCAGTCTCCAGTTGATGGGTAACTGGGCTGTTTCCAAGTTTTAGCTATTACAAACTGTTGGCACATATTTTATTTCATTTCTTTGTAGGCACATATTTTAAAGAGGAGCCATATGCTTAATAGTGTCAAATGCAGTAAGAGGTCAATCACAACCAAACCCCAAATGGAGATGCTGAATTTAACAATCAGTTGGTCTTTGATAAAATTTGTGAGTGAAATTGGGAAGTGTAAAAGGTACATGGAGACCACTGTTTAAAAGTTGAAATTAAAAATAATACACAAAATATGACCTTTGTAAAAATTATATTATAGGTGTATATACAGTATCTTAAAACTTCCCTTTACTACCCATTCCATTTCACACTTTTTGGTTACTAGTTAATAATAGATTGTGAAACTTTCTGAGTATTTTAATGCATTTTATGCCCATATATATATGTATATATATATATTAGTATGCATACATATTCTGACAAAGAGTTAATATCCGCCAAATATTCCCAAGTTCTCCTAAATCTTTTCTTTCCTTATAGTTAGATAAGGATCATGTAACAAGTTTGACCAAGGAAAAGTCTGACTTCCTCTAAGCCAGTACAATGAAGAACCATTTTGCCTGTGTGGTGGTGCACACCTGTAATCCCAGCACTAGGGAGGCTGAGGCAGGATGATCATGGAGAGTTTGAGGCCAGCCTGGGCTACACAGTGAGTTCAAGGCCAGCTTGAACTACATAGTGAGACTTTGTCTCAAAAAACAAAAACAAAACATTTTAACAACTTTTCTCATCCTCTGCAACCTACACTTTTATTTAATTCAGAAATTGAATTTGAAGCAAAAGAAAAGAACCAAGATTTTTTTTTTTTGTATGAGATACACAAGGCTGTTGGGATTTCTGAAATAACAACTACAGAATCCAAAAATCTTAGAAATTTCCAAGTATGTGATTTTTGGACTTTAATTAGTGACTTCCTCTGCAGATATGTTTGAACCTGCTAGGCAGCAACAGCTGTCAGGCCAGAGGTATTTACAGGCTTAGAAACTTTATTCAGAAATTTTAAATTATCCTGGGCAATGTACATAGTGAGACCACTGCTTATGGTTGGGTAGTGGATATAGGTAATGTAAAGAGAGCAGTTTCAGTGACTACTCAATATGGAAAAATTCTCCAGTATTTGTTATGAACACCAAGTGCTTAAGTGTGATAGTCATTTTCTTTTTTTCTTTCTGTGCATTTTTTTCCTTTTAGAATATGTGTAGAGAAAGCCTGTTTAAATATTTAATTTGAATCAATACCCTAGAAGACATAAGGAAAACTTTATTTTCTTTTTCAGAGAAAGCATATTCTCCATTTCAGAGGCAGCAACAGAAAGAACCAAGCACAAATAAGAAGCATAAGGCCAATTGGACACCAGTGAGCCATGGGCATGTTGGGTTCTCATAGCACATGTGAATATTTTGAAACCTCAAATCTAAAACTGAAAAAAATCTAAAGGAGTTTCAGTTCTGTGCCTTTTGTTTTTGTCTGTGTTTTTTTTCCCTCTATTAAACAGATTTTCATACTCAGTGGCCTACAGTTTTGCACAAGAAGGGATCAGATTATGGAGATCCAGGTATACACTCAGGTTCTGGAATTGAACCAATGAAATTAGGTCACCTTGAAAGGTGGCTGAGACTATTCTTGCCTCAGGGTTATAGAAGAAGTCTGTATGTGTGCAAACAAGTTCCTGAACATTTTCCTGAACTATTGAGTAGGACAATAATAACAACTGTTGCTGACTTTTATTTAATTATGTAACTATGAGTCATGCAATAAAATTATTTTGTTTCATATTCAAGGTTACATTATATATTAGGAGCTTTTCTTATATTTTATACTTAAGGCAGGTGTATGTTAGGGAATTCATAGAGGCTAGGTGCAGCAAAACTAAGATTCAAATCACAGTTCAGGCCCCCCGTCCTTTACACTGTACCATCAGAGCAAACCTATGAAGGGTATACTCCCCCAAAGGGAGAGGATGGAGCCCACATGGACAAGTAGTTTCCCTCCCCCCATCTCTAACATGCATAGCTGAACCCTGGGGTACACATGCCCATGGGGCAAATGTCCATTTGATTTGCCTTTTAGTGTTGCCCCCTCGAATATCTCATAGCCTCTATGACAGTAGCTGAGGGGCTACCATGCAACCAACAAGAAATGAGAGCATGTAAAAAGTTGTGAGAAGTACACAAACTGCTCTGTTTGCTCTGTAGGAAGAACACACTAACCCCTGTGAAGATTGAAAGGATACAAGGAAGATTCATTAAAGAACCAGAGGATGAGGGGAGAAAAGGCTTGTAAATAAGCAGAAACACACGTGGTCCCAGAATGCAATTAAACATGAACAGCTCCCTTGGAGTTGACACATGGACTGAGATCCTACACAGTGCAGTGCCAGGTTCATATTATGTTTCTGGATACAGATGGCAGCATCCAATCGGTATCTCGATAAAATCACTCCAAATTAACATTCTGACTATTTCAACCATTCAAAGTATTGATTGCTGGGTAACTATTTACATTTTATTGTACTCTTCTGTTCCTTCAGCCAACCCAAATTTCAAAGTACAAATATTAACTAGTAAGAGTTAAAGACCTTGAGGATTTATGTCACTTAATGTTGTATTCCATAGTACATTATGTCTGTAAAGTTTTCAAGTTGTGCAATAAAATTATATTTCATAAGAAGTTTAACATATACCCAAACACAACTAACAGAGTTAATGTAAGATGCTGGGTGGTGAAATATTTACTCTCTGAATCCTTTACAATGGCCTAAGCCTTTAGAAACAATTAGGTGTGCTTGACATTTATGTTTTAAGGATTTTTCAAAGGTTAGAGGCTTTAAGCCTCACAAGCATATCAAAATGACAGCCTTAGTCCAACAGAAACCATCTTGCCCATCTGCAATAAAAGACTCCATCTTTCCCGGCCTAGAGAACGCGTTGAACTCATAGACTAAACATTCAACAGTTGTATGCACTCAGCAGCTTTATGACTTTTGAGGAGTCTTTGAGGAATCACCCTGGAATCAATTTATCTTCATTCTTCAAAGAATTCTAATTGAGAAGTGCTCCAAATGTTTGAGACTATTTAAGATTATTTTTCTTCTGGAAGTTTAAACGTAAACTCAAATGCTTTCTTGATAATTTTATACTGTTCTAACTCACTGTTAAAGTTCAACTTATGTTCAAACTATGGCTTTCATGCTCAAATGCATTTTGACTTCTATGATTATTCTATTTTTTAAAACTTACCCTTTTAATAACACTTATTTTTCAGCTCTTTCTCTTATATTGTAAGATAGGTATGTTCAAGAAAAGTCAGATGTACAACAAACTGTACTTTCCATTGATTCTCATTGTAAGAAGAGATATATTTTTGACTTGGTCTACTGAGAAAAGAAATAAATAGTAGACTAAATTAAAAACATAGGTACAGTGGAAATTTGATCAGTTTGTAGGAATGCTATTTTAGTACTACTAGTGGTGTTCTGGGTTAGATTTTGAGATGTGTGCAGCAAACTGCACGTCATTTGTGCTTTGCAGTATTGTGTCTCTCTCTAGTCTTTCTCTCTACTGACATGGACATGCTCACTGCTGTAAAAATGTCTCCTGTGACTTTTTCACAAGGAGTAAGGAACATTCTGCTCTTACCTTCTCCTTTTCCAGAAGGCACTCTTTACTCCAATGTCTGACAGTTTAGCTACCCTGTGATCAGTAGGAGTACTCACCTAATTGATCCATTTTGAAAATATTATTTAAGATTCTAAATTATTTGGGATAGGTTTGATTGCTTCTACCACATCTGTATTTTGCAACTCCTAAAGTTTATTAACTTAGAGTGAGAGATAACTATATCCTTCTTGCTCTTTATCCTCTTCTTCCTCTCTTTTCTCCTCCATCCACTGAAGTGATATTTATTTTCATGGAAGGAGTACTGGCCCAGAAGCACCTTTTCTTGGAGTATGATCTGGAGTTTTCTTTGGATTAAAATAGTCCCTAAAATATTTCTTGATGTAAGAATTATATTGTAGGTAGATAAAAGTTTAGAATTGTGAAAACACTGTTCTTTTTATTTGTCTTGGCTTTTTTCTTGATCATGGCTATCTGGAGCCTGCACAGTGTCAGCATAGAGAACTGGCCAGCAAAATAACAGTGGCTGAAGCTATGCTAAATAATCAACTTTATTCTGTTTCTGTTTCTCCACACTACCACAGCTTCCAATTGGTATCTGGTGTGCTGAAAGAGTCAGGGAATTCAGTGTGAGTGAGAGAAATGTGGAGCAAGGGAAGAGAAAGATATTTTCACTGAAGAACTTGGTCATTTAACTATCAAAGTAAACCATTATATGTACACATTTCGGGAATCCAAAATTAATTTGCTATCTCACATTAACAGCAAAAGTGCATCAATATAAATGGGTATAATATAAAATGCATATATATCCACATGCATATATGAGCACATGTGATATATATTACACGAGTTTTAAAACAATTAAAAATAGGTATTTTCATTTTTTTTGCACAAACCAATGCTAAGTCTTTATAATGATCAGTAATTAATCATTCTATTCCCTTTACATGCAACTGAAAAATGACAGGGTAGGGACAGAACAGCATGAACTCCGTACTGTTAAAATTATCACCCATTAAAAGAGCATTAGCTAATGGTCACTAAATTTATATATTAAGGAAATTATAGAATACTGCAAAAACACAGTAAAAAGACTGACGTTTGCCCATTTCTACTCAGGAAGTCCCTCTACTCCCAAGCTTCATAGTACATTGTCCTTTTGACTCCAAAATGTATTTTCATTTTAACAAAAGTGTCTATATAAATTACAAAGTCTATTTAACTTCATGTTTCAGAATGATTCTTAATATATTCAATTTTATGAAGACTCTGTACTAATTTTTTTGATGGACACTTACAGGTTTTTTTCATTTTTTCCAATATACAAAATCTGCAAGGAGCAGTTACTTTACAATAATGTTATGAATTGAAACCCCTTTTTATGAGATAACTTTGCAGAAGTAGAATTACTAAATTAGTTTTTTAATTGCAAAATTACCTTACTTTAAAAGTTTGTAAAATAATTTACTTCTCACAACATTTCAGTTTCTCCTAACCTTTCTTTTTCTTTTTCTTTTACTGTCAAAGAATCAGTCACACATTTATCATAAATTGTCCAGGAAAAAATGCTTCTATTATAATTGGAGAATTCTGGCAGACATATTAACCATGATAAAAATTAGTATCAACAATGATTAGAAAGATTCCTTCTTCCTTTGTGGCTGAAACTTTCTTCAGGCAGTGGAAAGATTGATGTGTCCAAACTACTGAACTGGGTTTTTCTTCCTCTTTCCTGCATGTGCTTCCATTTTGCCCTTTTCATTTGCCTTCACTAAGGTGAGACTTCAGAGGGCAGGGCCTAGGAATTTGGTTATACACTGAGAAGATGAAAATAATGGAAGCTAGGAAAAAAAGATTACTTATATGGAAAGAGGATACACTGGCTTTTAAAACCATATCTTAAAAAATAGGATCTATTCTTACTTGGGATTTGAAAAATTCTATACTTATTTCTAGCTATAGACATTTGGTTTCTAGTGAAATTGATCACTCATATCTTTTGCCACTTGTATGTATGTATGTATGTATGTATTTATTTATTGGTACCGGGGATCAAACTCAGGACCTTGCGCTTGCGAGGCAGGTGGTGGCACCACTGAGCTAAATCCCCGGTCCTGTATTTATTTTTAATTATGTCAATTTTTGTGATATATAAGAATGTTTTATATAGTAAGGCTATTAACCTTTTCTGATGATGAATATTGAAAATTTCTTTTCAGGTTTTATATTATACATATTTTCAAATTTTATACATGGTCTAACTCTCTCCAAACTATTTATGTCTCTATTATTGAACATATTAATATTTTCTTTTAAGCTTTCTGTCTTTAATGTTTCATAAGACTTCCAAGATGGATTTTTTAGAATCTACTGCTCATACTTGAAGCAAGTATAGATACATAGGAAGGAAGATAGAGATATGGATGAGAAATTATTCTTACTATTTTTTTTTTTTTTGCTTAAATTCTTTTATTGGTATATTTTAGGTATACAACATTCTTACAGTTATCATTGAGTACTTGTACCTGTACATGATGTATCCTGGTTCTTATTTTCCCCTATTCCCTGTCCTGCTTTCACCCCCTCCACCCTTCCCTATTTACAAACACTTAATTCCATTTTTTCCTTTTCTTATAATTTTTCCTTTCCCTTCTTACCTTTTCTCTTCCCCTCCAACTTCCCCTACACATTTGGATCTTTTCTTCCTATTTCAAATTATCAATTATTCATTTTAATCTTTTTAATCCTTATTTACACTTTCAGTTTCTTACACCAGAGAAACTATTCGGTATTTACACGTGTGTCCTATTTATTTCACTTGAGTATGGCCTCAATATGCATCCATTTAGTTACAAATACCTCTAGTTTCTTATTCTTTATGGCTGAGTAGTACTCCATTTTATAATAATAATAACTTTAAAAAAAACAGCTTCTTTATCCAGTTTCCAGTTGATGGGCACGTGGGCTGTTTCCCAGCTTTAGATTTTACAAACTGCCACTATAAACATGGGTACACATATATCGCTGTGGTATGATTCTTTTAATTCTTTGGGGAAGATACCCAGCAGGGAAATTGCTCGGTCAAATGGGACTTCTAGTCCTAAATCTTTGAGGTATCTCCATACTGATTTCCACAGTGGTTGCACAAGTCTGCACTCCCACCAAAAATGGAGAAGGGTTCCTTTCTCCCCATAGCCCCCACCAGCATTTGTTATTGGTTGATTTCTTTTTTTTTTTTTTTGGTACTAGGGATCAAACTCGGGTCCTTGTGCTTGCGCAGCAGGCGGCAAAAGCACTGAGCTAAATCCCCGGCCCCATGGTTGACTTCCTGATAGCAGCCATTCTTTTTGGGCTTAGGTGGAATCTCAGTGTTGTTTTCATCTGCATCTCTCGAATGACCAGTGATGTTGAACATTTTTTCATATGTTTATTTGCTGCTTTTAATTCTTTGTCTGAGAAATGTCTGTTCATTCCAGATCCCCATTTTTGAATTGGGTCTTTATATTTGGAGGGTCTGATTTTTTTCAGTTCTTTATATATTCTAGATAGTAGTCCTTTGTATGAGATACACCTGCTAAAAAGTTTTTCCCACATTGTAGGCTGTCTCTTAGCTCTGTTGGTGGTTTCTCCTGTAGTACAGAAGCTTTTTAATAAGATGAGATCCCAGTTGTTGATTCTTTTGGCTAGTTCCCATGCTGAGGTTTTGTTCATAAAGTTTTTTCCTATGCCAATGTCTTCGAGAGTTCTACCTAAATTATCTTCCAGCAAGATTAGTGTTTCTGTTTTAATATTTACATCTTTAATCCATTTCAATATTAGTTTAGTTCACAGTGATAGATATGGGTCTAGTTTTAATCTCTGGCAGGTTGAAATTCAGTTTTTCCAACACCATTTATTAAAGAGGCTATCTTTCCTCCAGTGAGGGCAGTTACCCCCTTTGTCAAAGATGAGATGGCTGAGTATGTCTGGAGTTGTTTCTGCATCTTCTAATCTATTTCCCTGATTCTCAGGTCTGTTTCTTTGCCAGTACCATGCTGTTTTTATCACAGTAGCTTTGTAGTACAGTTTCAAGTTGGGGATTGTGATACCCCCTGCCATGTCTTTGTTGCCTAGAATTGCTTTTGATATTTTAGGTCTAGGTCTCTTCTGGTTCCAAATGAATTTCTGGATTATTTTCTCTAGTTCTGTGAAATACATTGTTAGAATTGCAATCAGCATTGCATTAAATCTATATAGCAGTTTTGGAAGTGTGACCATTTTCACTATATTAGTTCTTCCTACCCAGGAACAACAGATGCCATTGTTCCATTTTCTTATATCCTCTTTGATCTCTTTTTTCAGAGTGCTGTAATTTCCAGTGTAGAGGTTTTTTGCTTCCTTTGTTAGATTGATTCCTAGATATTTCATTTTTTTTGGATGCTATTGTGAAAGGAATTGTTTCCCTAATTTCTCTCTCAGTGAATCTGTTGTGTACAAGAAGACCACTGTTTTTTGAGTGTTGACCTTGTATCCAGCTACTCTACTGAATCTGTCAATTAAGTCTAGAAGTCTCTTGGCAGAGTTTTATGGGTCTTCTATGTAAAGTATCATATCATCAACAAATAATGACAGTTTAAATTCTTCCTTTCCTATCTTTACTCCTTTTAATTCTTTCTCTTGTCTAATTGCTCTGGCTAATGTTTCCAGAACTATATTGAATGCAAGTGGTGATAGTGGACATCTTTGTCTTGTTCCTGATTTTAGCATGAAAGTTTTCAGTTTTTGCCCATTTAGTATGATGTTGGCCATTGGGTACTCATAGATAGCCTTAATCAGGTTGAGATAAAGACCTTTTCTGCAGTTTGTTTGTTTTTTTTTTTATCATGAATGGGTGTTGGATTTTGTTGAATGCTTTTATTGCATCTATTGAGTTCATCATATGGTTTTTGTCATTGGCTCTGTTAATATAGGGTATTACATTTATTGTTTTAAGTATGTTGAATCATTCTTGCATCCCTGGGATAAATCCAACTTGGTCAGGGTGTATGATCTTCTTGATGACCCTCTGTATTACTTTTGCTAGTATTGTTGAGTATTTTTGCATCTATGCTCACTAGGGAGATTGGCCTGTGGTTCTCTTTTTGGGTTGGGTCTTTCCCTGATTTTGGAATCAAAGTAACATTTGCTTCCAGGAATGAATTGGAAGTATTGCTTCCCTTTCAATTTCCTTGATGAGTTTAAAGAGTAATGGTTATAGTTCTTCTTTAAATGTCTTGTAGAATACAGCAGTGAAGCCATCAGACCCTGGGTTTTTTTTTGTTGGTAAATTTTTTATTACATTTTCAATTTCACTCATTGCGATTGGGGTGTTTAGAATTTCTATATCTTCTTCATTTAACTTTGGCAATTTGTATGTATCCTGGAATCTGTCCATTTCTTCTGTGTTTTCCATTTTACTAGAGTACAGGTCCTCAAAGTATATACTAACGATACTCTGGATTTCTGCTGGATGTTGTGACTTCACCTTTTTCATTTCTAATTGCATGGATCTGAGACTTTCTTTCCTTTTTTTGATGAAGTTGTCTAAAGGTTTTACTTATTCTTTTGAAAAACCAACTCTTTGATTCATTGATTTTTTTTTGGATCGTTGTCTTAGTCTCCATTGCATTGATTTCTGCTCTGATCTTTATAATTTCCTCTCTTTTATGAGCTTCGGGTTTGTCATGTTCTTCTTTTTGTAGGAACTTGAGGTTCAGCATTAGGTTATTGGAGGTCTCTCTGTTTTCCTAATATGGGCATTTACTGCTATGAATTTCCCTCATGTAACTGTTTTCATTGGGTCCCATAGAATTCCAGCATGTTGTACTGGCATTATCATTTACTTGTAGAAACTATCTAATTTCTTCTGTGACCCATTGGTTTTTCAAGAGAGTGTTATTCAATTTCCATGTGTTTGTGGGGGTTTTGTGGTTTCTTTTGCTATTGATCTCCAATTTTATTGCACCGTGTGCTGATAATATACACGGCATAACTTCATTTCTTTTACATTTACTTAAACATGTCCTATGAGATAGCATGTGCTCTCTTTTTGAGAATGACCTGTGTGCAGCCAAAAAGAATGTGTATTCTGATTTTGTGCAGTGGAACATGCTGTAAACATCTATTAAGTCCATTTGTTCAGTAGTTTCATTCAGTTCTAGAATTATACTGTTGACTTTTTATCTAGATGATCTATTTGTGATAGTAGGGTATTGAGGTCCCCCACTACAACTGTATTAGTGCTTATTTGGTTTTTCATGTCCATTCATATTTGTTCTGTATAGTCGGGGGCATTCATTTTTGGTGCATATATATTTATGACCATCATCTCTTCCTCTTGGATTGTTCCCTTCACAAGGATATAGTGACCATCTTTGTCTCTCTTAATTAGTTTTGGTTTGAAATCTACTTTGTCTGCAAATAAGATTGCTACCTCTGCTTTTTTATGGGTTCCTGTCACATGGAGAACTGTTTTCCATACTTTTACTTTCAGTCTATGAGTTTCTTTTTGAGTTATCTGTGTTTCTTGTACACAGCATATTGTTGGATTTTGCTTCTTAATCCATTCTGTCAGTCTATTTCTTTTGATTGATGAATTGAGGCCATTAACATTGATAGTTATAATTGAGAGATATTGACTCATCCTTGTCATGATGTTTTACTGTTGCTGGCTCTCTTCTTATTTTTTCCCCCTTTCCTTTTAGTTTCTTACCTTTCCTGGTGGCTTCCCTCTGTTGGCCCTCATGGAGTTGTGACCTTCATTGTCTTTTTCTAGGATATTGTTCAGAATTGTTTGGAGTGCTGGTTTGGTGTTCATGAAATTTCTCAGGTGTTCTTTGTCATGGAAGCATCTAATTTCTCCATTGATTTTGAAAGATAATTTTGCAGGATACAACAGTCTAGGTTGGAAGTTATTTTCTTTTAGGGCTTGAAATACTTCACTCCAGGCTTTCCTTGAGTGTTTGTGTTGAGAAATCTGCTGTGATTCTGATGGGCTTTCCTTTGTAGGTGATTTATTTTTCTCTAAGTGCTTGTAGGATTTTGTTCTTCTGTTGGGTTTCTGGAATCTTGACTATTATATGTCTAGGTGTAGAACTTTTTTGATCATTGCTAACTGGAGTTGTACATGCTTCACTTATCTGTATGTCCAAATCTCTACCTCTCTCTGGGAAGTTTTCCACTATTACTTCTGTGAACAGTTTTTTATGTCAATTGTACTTTCTCCTGTTTTTTTGTGGACTCCTATCAGTCTTATGTTATTCTTCTTTACATCCTCTAGCAGCTGCTGGATTGATTTCTCGTGGTCCCTTACTATTTTGAAGAAATCTGTTTTCATGGTCACTAACCACAATCCTGTCTTCTATATCTGATACTCTATCTTCACATTCCCTTAATCTTTTGTGAATACTTTCATTGGAGTTTTTTATCTCCTGGATAACTGTTTCAATCTGTTTCATGGATTCCATTGCTTTCTTATATTGGGTGATCATGGTTTCCATTTCTTTCTTTTGCTGTGCATTCATGGCTTCCAGCATGTTTCTGATGTCATCTGTTTTTTCATGTTTCTGTTCTACAGCCTCTAATCATGTCTTTCACTCTGCTCACCATCTCTGTAGTTACCTGGAAGATTATTTCTGCTCTGAATTTTTCTAGAGCCTAGTTCATCTGTTTTGTTACTTCCTGTGCTATCAGTTCAGGGTGTCCAGGTGGTTATCATATTTTTCCAACCTTGTTTTTCCAGAATTTGCCTTTGGTGGAGTGAAAGTCTGTGTTTGTGCCTTGCTTAAATGTCTCATTTTTGGTTTTGGTACTGTCCTTGGTTTAATTCCTGGGTTGATACTTCAAAATTGCTTATTGTAAGTATCTTTGTTGCTTGTGTTTAAAACACTTGTGAAATGATTGCTTTTCCGAAGTGTCTTCCAGGTATAGCTGGTCTTTAGGTTTTGAGTCTCTAATGACTCTGAGGTTATCTCATTTTCATTATACGAGGAAGGCCATCACAACACCTTAGCCCAAATGATACAATAAGCAACACCATAGCATCAAGCACAGTTTAGAAAATGACAGTTTGTATTAGTTATTAATCTATCACTCTTAGCTGCGTGAATTATATCAAAATCAAGGACCAGCCCAACATATGTCTGATAGTGAAAAAAACTCTTCAATATAGCAACTTTACCCTTTCGGATGGGGAGTTAGAAGTAGTTGGGGAGGGAGGGATAGATAGGAAGAAGGATAGGGGAAGGTTAGCAGTGAGGCCAGAGGACACAGGAAGATCATGCAAACTCTAAGAAACTGTTGAAGACAAGAGGAAAAGGCAGAATGAAAGAACAAAGATGTGAACAGGACAACCTAACAGCAATAGGGAGGCTAGAAACTGTATTTACTTTCCTTTAAAACTAATGATAATTGAGAGAAGGAAAAAGAGAAGAAAAATAAAGAAGAAATCCAAATTAGGTCCAGAACAGGAACAAAAAGGGAAATAAAGAACAAACAATGTGGGACAGCAAGAGAATGAGTGAAAGAAAAGAAACAATAAAGAAAAAAAGAAGAGAAAAATAAAAGTTTGAAGAGTAGAAAGAAAATAATTTAAAATTTAAAATAGGAGAAAAATTTTTTTTGCAAATAAAAAATAAAAATGGAGGGGCTTCTTCAGGGTGTCTCTGCTGTCACAATAGACAAAGTGGGCACCCATGTACAGATACGCCAATGAGTCTCAGCAACCCAGTAGCAGACCTGTGAGATTCAGGCAGATTTCTCTCTGATAGTCCCAAGTTGAGCTCCCTGTCCTCCTGCAGGGTTGAACTCTAAAAGGTTCTACTGCAGGGTTGAACTCTAAAAGGTTCTACTGCAGGTTCCAGCTGCCCTTCCCCTGAAGATAGTCTGGGTTCCGATGGGAGGTGATGATCCCTTCAACTTACCAAGTTCAGTGGTCTTGTGTGCATTTATTGCTCAGATTCTCTTCATTTTTCCATTGGTCTTCAGTTTTCATCAAGGAGCCGGAGAGGCCCTCTTTTTGTTGCTCACTTCTGCTCTATCTTCTGGAGCTCAGGACAATGCCTTTTTAACCCCCTGTGCCTCTGTAGTGTGGAAACAGGTAGCAGCACAGCAAGGAGGCCAGAGGTGGTGGTGGTGGGGGGGGGTCCAGGCACTCACATGGCTAAGCTGTTTGCGGTGGGCAGAGCACAGGGACAGAGCAGGTGCTCCATGCCACCAGGGTCCTCGTGGGTGAGAAATTGTCAATTTTTATTTTCTTTATTTCTCAAGGACCCAATGCATTGTCTTCATTTTAGTTCAATAATAATAATTCTTGAGTAAATTCAGTAAGAAAATGATTGCTCTGCATACAGCTATGATTTCTATATGTCCCTCCAGAACTTCATCTATTGGAAACTCAATATCCCCAAATGTACAAGTTAAAGTTAGTTAGAGATGAGGCCTGTGAAAGTTAATTAAAATTAGATGAAGTTATGAGGACGGGACCCCAATGATGGCATTCATAGCTTCATAGGATTAGGAAAATAGATTAATAGTAGCAGTCTATTTCTCCATTTGATGCCCAACCCCATCATGAAGCAGCAGGAAGACCTTTAGAGATGACCATGCTATGCTCTTGGAC
Source organism: Heterocephalus glaber (assembly GCF_053883595.1). Lineage (NCBI taxonomy): Eukaryota > Metazoa > Chordata > Mammalia > Rodentia > Bathyergidae > Heterocephalus > Heterocephalus glaber. The sequence goes on from NW_028258153.1 coordinate 4,257,060, forward strand.
TTTCTAGCTACTGGATCTGAGATTCAAATAATTTTCTATTCTTTATAAATTACTTGATTTCAGATATTCTATTAAAGCAATAGGAAATGGACGAAGACACTTTCTCACAGATAACAGTCTGGCATAGGAAGAAATTCACTCATTCATTTACTTAAACATGAGTATGACATGTTGCACCACCTCCGAAGAATATTTTTGAGACTTAGGATTTCTGGCCACTTAAGGCAGAAAGGTTTCAGGAACATGGTGGAATGCTGTCATGCAAACCACACACCTCTCTGGAGCTACCCTGAACACTAGTTACTTACCACTGGATGCTGTGAGTGTGGTGCCTTAGCCATAGCAGAAGAGTTCCAATGTCTCATGGAAGGGCTGGAGAGTAGATAATTCAGTTAAGGATCTCGGGGTCTTTTGGAAATGGATAATAATAAAAATTTCCAGGGCAAAGAGTGGTGCAAGGAGAACAATGGAGAGCTCAGCTGCACACCAGAAAGTTTCCATCATGAGGACAGATACGCTGTTCTGTCTTGCAGCTCTGTGGATGTTCTTTTCATCCCCTGGCTCTTCTCTCCCTGGCTCCTATGCTTCTTCATAACTTTTCTATTCTCCACCCTTCCCTTTAATATCCAATCCAGGCACTATTTAGCTTTATGTGGATTTTTCCCCAATTCCTGATGTAAGGTAGGTGAGACGTTATTTTTTTTTCTTTTCTTTCTTTTTTTTTTTTTTGGTATGGAGTATTGAACTTGGGACCTTGTGCTTGCGAGGCAGGCACCAGAACCACTGAGCTAAATCCTCAGCCCAGGTAAGACATTATTTCAGAATCTATTGCTTCAGAATACAGGTGGTGCAGTAAGAAATTAATGAAATGAACAAATTTGCATAAGAGATAAAGAGATGAAAACAGATCCAGTGAAAAGCAGGTCTCATTTTGCCCTAATTTTGCAAGCCACCTACTACTACTGAACATTCTTGACTAAAAAATCCATCAGCATTTGCCTAATACTACAAGGAAAATTTGTGACAAGAAATCTAAATAGCATCAGAAGCCTTTTTTTGTTGTCATGGCATACAAACTCAGGCATATTTATCTGAAAAAAAACCCCATAAATCAAATTATCATTTGAGTTTCTTTCAGTTTATAAAATCTGATATTAAATATTAAATATTAAAATATTAAGGAAAAACTACAATACATTTATGAAATAATTGTCTACTGAGTGTTATAACAATGCTACCTTCCCATTTGTCATATGGATAAATCCAAAACATACCAACATTGAGCAGATGAATCCCTGATCTCTTTAGCCTCAAACTACCAGTGACAAAAACATAAGTCCCCACAAGACTCCCTGGATGTCAGGTAGGATCAGTTAGGCTGGCTTATTTATTATTTAGCTCCTAAGCAAGTGCCTACAATAGTCTACAGAGTGTGTTTGGCATTTTGAAACCAGGTCTTTTAACAGGAAGGACATTTTGACACTCACAACCAGTCCATAACAACAATCATTTCCCTTTCATAATTAAGTAGCATGTGCCAGATGCCCTGTTTCTAGCTGGAGTCTGTTCCTTATGCTGTTTTTCCCAACTCTAGGATGAATCTCAGAAAAGGAGTTCATTTCAGGAAGATTAAAGAAAAAAGAAGGCAAAGACAAAGGAGAATAGAAAAAGCAGGAGTCAGTGTGAGGGGTGAGGGTAAAGGATAGGATCAAGCTCAGGTATATGGTTAGAGTAAGGGTTTGTGTGTGGATTTGGAAGGAAGGATCTTGAAATACTTATGGCAGATGAATTGTGTCACTGTGTCCTGCTGTCATGAGTCACTGTGACTTTTGTGACTGAATTTTTGATAAAGTTGCTGGTATCATTTATCTCCTGTAAGTCCTACAGAAATGCGTGTTCTGTCTTTGGTAGTAAATTATATATCTCTATGAACTCTCAGAAATCTCATTAAGGAAAGGGAGTATAAAAATAACCATCATGTGTTATCTTCGCAGTTTTTGAGTTTGCTTCTGAGTTGAGCATTTCCCTACTAAGTTCCATACTCTCTGAATTCCGCTCAACTGACTCCTCCCCCGAAGCTCAATTACGTCATCCTCAAATATGGCTATTACAAAATTAATTTCTGCCATCATTTGCACTGTGTAACACCATCTTTCTGAGGACCTCAAATACCTTTGTAAACTCCTTCTCCTCATTAGGAAGTTATGAAATGCTATGCAAATATACTCAGATTCATCCCAGGATGTGGCTGCCAGAGCATATAATCTTCAGCTCTTACGGAGCTGAAGGGAAATAAATCATTCTAAAATTACCAATGGCATTTGACTAAATAATAAAACTCAGGTTGCCTAGCACACTACTTGAACTGTTGTCTCAAAAATCCTCACACCCTGGTAACCTGAATGTCAAGTTTCAGAATATAGTATCACTTTTTTTTTAAAACACAAAATAGAAACCCGTGAAATGTTGAGGTGTGACAGATTGGAATATGAAATTTAAAACATGTTTCACCCTTAATGGTTTTGATATTCTCTTCCCATTCATTACATGTAGTAAGCTCCTTAAGGTTCTCCTGTTAAGTCAATATTAAGTGTGGACTATGATTAAATGACCCAAATCACTGTGTTTTGGGAAAGACTAGATAGTTCACCAACCAAAATAAATGAAAACATGAGAAATAACAAAGAGGTAGACTTTACATTTGCATTCTGAATTGTTTCAGTATAGTAATAAATATAGTATTTAGGTAAAAACATGTACTTTAAATAAACTCTTAACTAATCTAAAGGAAAAGGAAATAAAGTTGGTTTACTGCCAAGGAGATAATCTTGGCTCAGTAAGCATCAAGCATCCTTGTGTAAACACAAACACTTTGGTATTTCCAAAGCACAAAGGAAACAGAGGACTTTGCCCTATCCTTGCTTAATTCATCCTGTAAGATATTTTCATTTCCGCTAGTACTTTCAGTGTTGTTTTTGTTTCTTCCCTACCTAGTGGAATCATGTAATAAGATTAGCTGTATGGAACAATCCATAAAGTATATCTTTTGATTTGGCATTTATCAATTTTCACCATTTTTAAGTACTAAAGTGATATCAAAGTCAAATTTGAACCTTTTTAATGTTTATTAAAAGCAGCCAACCCATTAAGGAAGCTAGCATACTATGCTGTATTTAAACCCTTTTATAACAAAAAATGGCTACAGTATTAAATATATTCTGTAAGGATTCATGCTATATCAGAATTCTTCCAGATACTTTCCTGTAATATTGTACTTTGTTCTTCAATCATAGTCTATAGTAGTGATGGAATATGAGTGAAGTTTGATTCCAATTTTCCTTCAATGAAGGGGAAAGGACAAATTTAATTGTTGTTTTTTAAAAGTTCTTCTAGTGACAGGGAAAATTATTCTCACAATAGTGAGTAAAGAAGCATGTCATGTCTTAGAAAATAACTATTGGAAAAATAATAAGAAATCTGTTGCCTTTTTTCATCACCAATTAATTGCAAAATAGATGCCATGTGAGACATTTCCATTTCTTACAGTACTGGCAATTAAAAGCACTTATGAAAGACATCCCTTTTACAGTCATAAAGGCCAATAGAACAGGTGCAGTTGAGCCAACTTAAAAAAACAGATGAAAATGCAGTTCACATAAGGACTAAAATAATATTTGGGTGGTTGGAAAATATGGATTTTCTAAAAAAAAATGAAAGCACACTCTCAAATTTTAATAATAAAATCTTAAGTATTATATAAATTATTAAATATCATTATGATATACATTCAATATGTTGAGTTAGATATACATGATACAATCAAGACATGAGAGTAAAATACATGAATTTATCTAAATATTTGACCATTTCATCACAGTAAACAACTTGACATTTCTGCAACAGGAGACTCTTACATAACACACACCAAAGATGTTTAGCCCCCCCTTTTTTTTAAAGATGTTTAGCTCTTTTCAAACTCATGATTCCTGTGGAGCCTTAATAACAAATAAAGAATACTGTAGTAACTCATAAATAATATGTGAATGCCATCTTTAAATGTAATAATTAATAGATTAATGAAATGGAAATATATATATGTAATATACTCTTTACAGAGGATATTTACTATATTATTACATAAATTTCTTATAGGTTTATAACTCTTCATAATAAAAATTAACTGCAAAATATGAGTTAATAAAATTACAGAAGTCAGATTATTACAATGTAAATATGTGGTTTTCTATAAGTCATAAATAATGAATAGAAAATAAAATGGGGGAATCAATTAACAGCCTCAAGTTGAACTAAGACAATAGGAAGAAAACTATAAAACAAACAAAAACATTAAACAAAATAGGAAGAGTTGAAGAGACAGATCATATTTCCAAAGTCTAAAGTGGCTACTAAAACTCCTTTCTTTCCAAAATTTTGAGTGAAATGAAAAGATTTTGATGGTTATTGGGAAGGAAGGAGAAAACATGATAGAGGTTATGTGTCTTAGACCTTTTGGGCTACTATTACAAAGTACCATAAACTGGGTGTAGGGCAGGTTATAAAGGACTGAAGTTTATTTCTCTTCAGGAGGGGAAATCCAAGATCAAGACTCTGAAAACTTCTGTGTCTAAGAATAAGTTATCGAAATAAATATGATATATTTAAAGCATTTTCAATGCTGCAAAGAACTGTTGCAATGTTGAGCCAAGAAATTACTGTATAAAGTTATATATATATATCATAAGTATATTTTGCTAATGTGAAACACAACATGATTTCTATACACTTGTTAAAGAAAAATGATTAGAAGGAAACGTATACAACTGAAGAGCAATCATTTCTCTGAAGTGGGGAATAGGTAGCCATTTGCATATTCATTTTGTGTGTTTCTGTTTTCTAAGCTTTACATAAGTATGAATTATATCTTAATAAAAGCTTTACAAGAAATATGAAAAATTTCAGAGAAACATTCATCCACCAAACAAGTTTTACTTCCTCACTTGAGGGTCTAACAGTCTAGTGGGGGAATTGATCTCGCACACTGAGATGAAGCAGAATCTCAAATCCAAAAGCCTCTGGGGTTGACTGTACTGGGGAAGAGGATGGAGAGTCCAGCTGAGCTTCGTTACAAGGACAATGAGAAACATGCGATTTAAGAAGCACATATCACAAGGGCACAGAGACATGGGCAGAGATATTAATTTTGTATCAAGGTCCAATACATGTTTCCACAGAAAAAATGTTCACAGGAAGCCACAGTGAGTAGGACTGCAGAAATCTTTCTAGGCAGGAATGGAAAGATGAGGCTCTTGTAACAGGCAGCTCTAGTTTCTCTTTTCTGTGGACAGTCAGCTGGTGGGTGAGTCAAAGGGGAACCATTAAGACTTGGAAAAATGGTAAAAGGTGGATTGATCATTCTTGTTCAAGGGAAAAAGGGGAAACCTGGAACAAGGCAAAGGTGTATGACGCAGTCCTCAGTACTCATCAAGCGAGCATGGTGAGTTGATTCCCACTACCTACCTACTTCTGTGATTCTGAGAGAACCACATGGTCTTTTATCACATTCGAAAGAGTTGCAACCAACAAGTATTACTGAACTGCTACCAAATCCCGACACTGAATCACAAACTGTATCCTTCTTTTTGTCATTTTTGTTACAAATATTCTTATTTAAGGACCCCATTTAGAAAACATGTCTAGAAGCATCCCACAGTGTATACAGCTTATATCTACAGTGGCCATATTAAAGGGAAAAATATAAATGACAATTCAGAGGCCAGCCAACGTTTCTTCAGGAAAGAAAGTAATTTACATTGTATTTAACTCATTATAATTTTTTTATTCTGGGTCAAAACAAGTGTAAAAGATACCTAGGATTAATTAGTTATCATTTGGGCAGGAAAGTAGTGCCACAGAGTTTAGCCATTGTCTTTTATAATGCTATAAAGTGATCATTTGAAGTGTACTAATATTACCTTTCCAATGTCAGGCTGTAAATTTCACACACAGAATATATTTCATATTCCTTTCCTATCGTTCAAAGCACTTGAAACAGAGCTACTTCTTTGGGAAACATTGCATTTCTATCCATGTCCTTAAACCCAGACTAACTGGAGAGGGATACAGAATTAGTTACTATTTTAAATAATCCTTGTTGCTCCTCTTTTCCATTCAGGTGAAAAATTATGCATTTCAATCTGGTTGAATAAGAGTAGAGGCACTCTACACATGGTGAGCTACTTAGCGTTTTCTTCTGAGTTTCCCTTTTGAGTTGTTGGTGTTGATCTAATAGAATGAGGTAAAGCCACAAGGAATTGTGAAAAGAATTAATGTCAGAGCTGGTATCAAAGAAGGAAAGACAGGAAAAAGAAAAGAAAAGAAAGAAGGGAGGGAAGGAGAGAAATAAAGAAAGGAAGGAGGAATCCAGGGAAGGAAAGCAGCTGTTCTTGACTGAAAAGAGCAGTTGCTCTTTCTGCAAACAAATTTTGTTGCTCAAACATTGCAGGTAATCTCATGGCTGCTCCCAACTATGAGCTACTCATATACAGTGGACATTCTAATCCATCTTTAAGATGAAACTCAAAAATCACATCCTTTTAAAGCTCACCAGTTTGCACACAAGACTTTCTTTCCCATAGAAATCAACTTGATGAATATCTTCTCAATACCCAACATTCATAAGAAGGTAGAGGGAACAGGTGGACAGCTGCTGGATGTCAGAGACTAGAACCTTTCCAGACTGTCACTCGGTCTCAATGCAACCTCTCTTCTGAATCTTTGGCCCAGAGGCAGTTCTATGTCATTGTTTCTATGTATTTATCAGCAATACAGATTACTAGAATGACGAGGTCTTAGAACTATGCGAAATTTTAGACATCCTCTAGTTCAAAAACATCATATTTACAGGTCAAAGAGTTTGAGTCCAGATGGAAGGGTGGCTTATCCAAGGTCAACCTGGTATCCCAAAACTGCTGTCTCAGGATGAACAAATAGCCTGGAAGGACAGAAGACCGTGACTAGTGAGAAAGGGGTGGTTGAAAAAGACTAGGAAAAAACAAACCAAAATTGAAAAGAATCACAAAGAAAGATACAAACCAAGGGAAGGAATAAAAGTAATTCAAAGTCTCAGATACTGGTATTAGTAGCATTACCTCTAAAAGAAAACTCTTAAAAATCAAGCTTAAAAGAAGGTGTATTTTAGATTTTTTTCTCTTAATTAAGCAATAAACTGTCTATATTCTATTGATTTTTAGCATTTTACATAGAAATTAACACAAACAATATTTTTAGAAATCTTTACTTTCTGGGAATTTCATCCACATCTTTGGTAATGTGGATTCATCGCAGTGACAATCTAATTCTGGTTCTCTTAGGAAAATCCCACCTCCAAAGGGAAACTTTTGCCCAAATATGAATGTTTGCAACATATTTATGCACTTGAATATTTGTCTTAACATTTCTTGTATTTATTAAAGTTCAACAAAAATATGAAAAAATAATCCAAAACACAATAATGGTGATATATCAAGGGTACGTAGGAGTCCCCTGAAAGAGCTTCGAATGGCCATAGCTGGGAACAATTAACCAATGAAATAAAGTAGTATTTAATTATAACCCAAATATAAATAAATATCCATGAGTCCATACTAATAGAAATAAGTGACTGGATAAACACATGGAAGAATGAACAAATCTCTCATGCAGAAAATTTTTGAACTATATATGTAGACACTCTGCCTTTAAGAAGGTAGGAAATAACACCCTGCTCCTTAAGTGTGGACCTCTAAAGACTATAGAGTGGAAAAGGTACAGGAAAAAGTCACTTTAAAGTGAAGAAACCTGACAAACATTCCCTCAGTGAGGTGATAAAGTTCAACATCAACAGTGATAACTCCTATTGGTAGTATATACCCTTGATAGGATGTGATGGGAATGGCCCTTTAACTCTGCAGTTTTCTTCTGCAAAACCCATAATCACAGCCTAATCATGAGAAAAACATCAGACAGGCCCATCTGAGGGACAATCTATAAAATGCCTGACAAGTACTCCTCAGAACTGTCAAGATCACCGAATATAAGCCAAGTCTGAGAAACTGTCACTGCCAAGTGGAGCCTAAGTAGCCAGGGTGACTAAATGTAGTGTGGTATCAAGGTTGGAGAGATGACATTAGGAAATCTGAGGCAGTCTAAGGTATGAACTTTTGTTAGTAAAAATATGTAAAGATTGATTCCTTAATTGTGGCAAATGTACTACATTAATGCAATGCGTTAATAATACAAGCCACTCATATGAGTTATATGGACATTCTCTGTTCTATATCTGCAAATTTTCTGTAAATCGAAATCTATTTCAAAACCAAATGTTTATTGAAAAATTAGAAAAGACTTTGTGATGTTTAAGTTAAATTGTCAGCCAACCAGCAGATTAGTAAAGCACAATTCTGAGTGCATCTGGGTCATGGAGGCATGACTGTGTTCTCTATATCTGGTTCCTGGTTGCTTCTCTGTAGCACTGCTCCCCTGCTCTGCTTCCCTGCCACCATGAAGTAAGCAGCTTTGCTCTGCCACACACTTCCACCCTGATGTCTGTGCCTTGGAGTCAGTGGAGCTTGGACTGAATCCTCAAGCCAAATTAAGCTTGAAGTTGTAGGTGTTGGGTATTGTGACTCAATGATGGGAACTCTTGACCAACTGTATTAGTTACTTTTCTCCTTGCTGAGACAAAATATCCAACACCTCAAGTTAAAGGAGTAAGAACATCTATTAGCTCACAGTTTTTAGAGGTTTCAGTTTATAGTTGGCTGGCTCCAAGGCAGGGTGGCAGGGCAGACAGGCATTGCAGAGAAGAAACAGTTCGTGGTGGGCAAAAGGTAGAAAAGCAAGCAAGGGATGACTATAGCTCTTCCTATCCCTTATATCTTATCCAGACTACTTAGGGCAGGCAGCAATGACATCCTTAATCCTAGTGCCCTTGATCCAAGCATTGCATCATGAATCAATTCCAGCATCACACACTCTAGATCTAGCCATCTCTGAAAAAGCCCCACCTATGACTACATAAGGCTTTGGGGGGGCATCTAGATACAAGCCATAACACCAATACAGACTTTGTTTTAAAAAATTTAAATAGTCTTGTATCTTGCCTAACCCCTTTACACTGTTTCATTAAAAGTTTGCATGAATTCCTCTTACAAATGCTCACCTGCATAGAAAATCCATCCCATTTTTCTTCTTTTGACTAGAGAATAGATATTCTGACATTTTCAGCAATGAATAGATGTTCAAAAACAAACCTAAGTGACCAAATATGTTTGTAGTTTCCAGGCCTCACAAATCACGGGATAAAGTATGACCCACATCTGTAAGTTTAATGCCTTTAATAGGAGTTATTCTCTAGAGTACTATTAATATATATGACTACAGAAAGAACAGAATTTTTTTAAAAGTGGTGTAAGTACAAATCTAAAAGAGACTATGGAATTGCAAATATAAATCCATCTTGACTACAGTGTCTCAAGCATAGAAGTGGGGAAATACATTAAAAATTATGGGAGAAAAAGATTGCATTGTTGACTAATAACATTTCCTTTTGCTTGATGCTTCTCTTCCTAGTTTTCAAAGGTCATGGGAAATAAAATTTAACTGAAAATGTGAATTCCTAATATATTTTAAGTTCTCAATAGATACATGTATGTATTAGAAAATTTCAATATTTTATGCTGCAAAACTTAAGAGTAAACCCCTCATATATTAGGTAAAGATCTTTCATATTCTTAAGGAATTACAATGTGTGCTTAAAACCAAAATGGAAGGGCAGAGGATTTTTTTTCTTCTTTTTGGTAACTATCACTGAGAACTTCTAAAGGCAGACTGTAAACCATTTATCATTTTAGATAATAAGATATTGTGTCTTCTTTAAGCATGTTTATAGAAATAGAACTTAAAAGTATATCTAAATTTTCTACTTTTGAGTAGAAGTAAAAAATATATGTGAAAACCGTGTTCCTCAAAAAATTTAAAAAAATTATGAACACAGGCTACAGTTATTTCATTAAAATTTTTAGTCTCTTATCTGAAAAAATATCAGAAAAAGAAATTCTTAATTTTTTAGATATTTGATCATATAATGTTTTAGAGACAAAGTATACATCATATGAATCTTATATAAATTCCTGTTATCAGGAGCCTTTGCAGTTCAAAGCATGTCCTTGATCTTGAAGCAAGTGCCAATATGATGGGCTCCTAGGGAGAAAGATATTCAAGGGATATAATGATGTTTTCACACATGCTTGAGATTTGCCTGCTGATTCTTTGGCAATAGCATCTGCTCATAGTCTTCATCCTTCATAATTTAAGAACAGAATACTTTGACTCCCTCTCTTCATCTACCTGACTCCACTTCAACTTTCAGATCTATACTTTTAATCAAGTGCTCCAGAAGACTTTTTCTGAAGTTCTACATATGAGTAGTTTATCTCTTCACACACACACACACACACACACACACACACACACACACACACATAAATAGTACAGTCTTTTGAAATTCAAAAAAAAAATTGTTAAATGTCTGACTTTTTAAAATTAGAAATTTTGGGCCAGGGACTTAGCTCAGTGGTTCCGCTACCTGCCTCAAAAGGCAAAGGTCCCAAGTTCAATCCCAGGCGCCAAAAAAATAAAATTAAATTAAATTAAATTAAATTAAATTAGAAATTTCAACAACACTGCTACTTGCCATGATGGTGTGACTGATTTCAGATTAGTGCCTTCTCACCATAAACAACCATACAATTGGACAGATACAGGCAATATAGGATTATTTTTAGATAAGAGAAAAAGCACAAAGTTATTGCTATGTTTTCCTTCAGTGCTTTACTTCCTGGGAATACATTCTAAACTGGTGCATACAAAAATGTTCCAAGCAGAGTAGAGTGGCATTTGTGAACTGAGAAGGCTGAGATTGGAGCGTGGTGTTGCTGAAGGGAAAAGAAATGGACCATAGTATCAAGAAGGAGGAAGTAAGGACAGAGCATGTATGACCCAGGGTCTACATGTGGGTTTCCACTGGGTTTTTGATCAAGGGTTCAATTCAGCCTTCATAGGCAGAGAATTCTCATAGACAAGGAGAAAGAGACAGATTGAGAGCTTAACAGTGATATGAAGTTTTGCAAAATTGGCAGATAATAAAGATCTGCCCTAATCAGTATATTCATGGATTGGAAGATTCAATACTGTTGAGTGTTAAGATAGCTCTTAACAAGCTGACCCATAGATTCAATGCAATATTGAAATAGGAAAGTTGATTTAAGAATGCAATTAGGAAAGAGAAAACCAAAACTAATCTTGTAAAAGAAGGGAAAAGATGGAAGAGGTATACCATGTGATTTGAAACCTTACTATAAAGTTGGTATTGGCATGCAAATAGATAAATAATCAATGGAAGAGAACAGTTAGGAAATGGATTCACAAATATGCAGTCAATTGATATTCAACAAGTGTTCACAGAACTTTAATGACACAAATTTTCTTTTTAACAAATACTATTAAATCAACTAGATAAATTATTGGACAAGAATACATACTGATTTGTATGTCACATTATCCACAAAATTTATTCTATGTGTATCTGAGACCTAAATGTAAAGACTACTTATAAAACTTGTTTAAAATATGAGAGAATACTGTCATGATCTTACAGTAAGAGAATTTTAGGGGAAGGCACAAGATTCACTGATGACAAAAGTTATAGTGTCATACTTCTGACACAAAATGTGGAGGGCTTTTCTTTTACCAATAAATCCGCTGGGTGTCCCATTATTCAATTCAATTCCAGTACTCAAGAGAGTCTCTGCAGACCCCCACAGGTTAAGAGCTCAGCCCCACAAATCTGTCCCCACCTTGAGGTCAGTTGCAGGGAGTGGTTCTCTAGGTTACACAAACTTCTGACCAACTTGGCTACAAGTCATTTTTCCCACAACCACCTCATGTTCAATAATTTGCCATAATGGTTCTCAGTACTCAAGAATTTACTTAAATTTACTGGTTTATTATGAAGGGTATTATAAAGGTTACAAATGATCAACCTGACTGATAAAGTGGTACTTCGGTCAAAGTTCTAAGGCATCTGGAGAACAAGAGTATCTGGTGGTGCTGGGATGGTCCACCCTCTTGGCATGGGGATTCCTTCACCAACACTGTATTTCTCACAAAGGCAACATCATGTGGGCATGATCCATGACTAATTCAAATCAACCTTCTTTCCCCTTCTTAGGGGCTGGGAGTGCAGCTGAAGTTCCAAGATTTTGATCACGGGCTGGTCTTTCTGGTGACCAGCCCCCATCCTGAAGTTATGTAGAGGCCTACCAAGAATCCTCTCATTACAACAAGAGTCTTCTACTACCTAGGAAATTTAGAGGGATTTGGGACCATTGTGTAAGATTCTCCTATCATTTCAATCCTTCAAGAAATTACAGGGGTTTTAGGAGCTCCATATCAGGAATGAAGGGCAGAGACCACATTCCTATTTCTTTCTGAGATTCCACCTCTTGGATTTTTGAAGATGACTTCAGGATTTTTGGTACTTTTAGTTCCAAGATTTTCATAGCTATAGTCATGCCCTTGAGGATCATGAGAATCAAACACAAAGACATGTGGACATGTTTTGACTTCCAAATTAACATAGCCCTTCTAAGTGGCACATAAAAGTTAATGACTGATGCTTATTTTGCTTATTGACAAAATAATTGGTATTCTTGAGGAATAATTAAACTGATAGGAAATGTTCTGATTGGTCAAGAGGTCAACATTCATAATTGATAGAAAATTACAGTGGATTACAAAATAGCATACTACAAAATTAAAATTATCTTAATTATTTTGATAGATTCTTGAATGAAGGCCTAAGCAACCAGTAATGGTAAGATCAAAAATGCCTAAAATATGATTGTTTATATCAACTTAATTTTTAAGAGGCTTGATCTCTAAATGTTGCATTATTTATTCACAAAGTGAATGGGATTTATTATAAAAATCTTAATAGAATATTTCATCTGTATTGAAAGCCCAAACTAAATGTCAGCTTTTTATTACTTTGAATATTGATGGCATGTCCTATGAAATGTTTATCATGGGGATAAAGAATACCTTGATTATTTATGGTAATTTCAATTTTATTTTTCAAGAGACCTTTACACACCTCTTATGTCATAACCTTGTGCTTTAAATAGAAAAATTATAAAAATATCAATCTTATTTATGAATAAATTGAGACACAAAGGTTACCCGAGCTATCTAAAATTGTATAACTATTTAATGACAAAAAGCAGGACTAAGGCATGGATCTTCATGTGGCCAACTGAGTTTTTTTCCAAAGACTGTACTGCTTTCTGGGATAACTCAACTCCACACTAATACTAATTTCTGCATTATTAATGACTCTGTAACTCTGATTAAAGTCATTTTAATTCAATATACTTTTTGTTTCAATTTGAGATGATCTGAATGATCATATCATTCTCAAGACACTTTTTATGACTGACTGGATTGATTGACTGAAATGGGACACTATGATGCCCACACTGGCATTAAATTCTTGGGCTCAAGCAATTGTCCTGCCTCACTCTCTAAAGTAGCTGGATTTCAGGCTTGTACCACTGTACATATTAATCCTTAAAACACTTTAATTGATTTATTGTACTTAATTTTCTTTTTCATCATCATAATCATCTCAGGAATAAGAAAGTCATAAAAGGTCCATCATGGTCCAGCCCCTTCTAACTCTTTTGTCCTATTTCTCTCCATTTTCTGTCTATATTGTTGCCCAATTACCAAAGGTCCCTTAATTGTAATTCTCAGTACAAATTCCATCTTCTTTCTCATTTGTGTGTGTAGTAGTTGAACTTCTATGGTGCAAGGCAGTGATGCTGTTGCCCAGTCATATTTCATTATTGTCCTGAGTACACTGTCTCTTCAGTAGTGTGTTTGAATGTAGATTCTCCTTTGAAGAGGATGCACCCCTCTACTATCTCCATCTGTCTTGATGTAAATAATTTCTGATTTATCTACAATACGGACACAATTCACAAGCAAGGCTAAATAACTAGGAACCTGTACACGACAAACAACTCAGTGTTTACATATATTCATTGTGAGAAGAATGCAAGGAAGATGTAACAAAATGACAATAGTATAGGAGATATGGATATGTACCATCTTAATGTGAACACAAAAGAAAAAGAATGATAGGATATCTGAATATATATTAATAAACTTGAATAGATATCTATGCATTGCTCACTACACAAAATTTAGGAGAGTAGAAAGGATTATTAAAAGTTACGGTGGGACTACAGTTTCTTGGGAAATTGAATGTTATATTTGTGGCTTCTGATAATCATTAGTGATGGTTATCAAATATTTCTTATTTTCTCTTTTCTAGAATATCTTTAGATTATATTCCCCTGCACTCCTGAAGTTAAGTGTGGGCACAAACTTATACTGACCAGTGAAATACATTTCTCTTTTGGGGGGATATTTGAATTCACAGGATGTCTTTCCCTTTTTTCCCTTTATCCTACTTTGAAAAATCATAAAAACTGGAAATGGAGCCATGTTCCATTTGCATCCCTGTATGGACTGTATGGTAAGAACATCAAAACTGTTAAGTCATTGAGATTTGGGGGTATATTTGTTTCTATAGGTTAGCCATTGTCTTAAGATTGAGATCAAATAAAACCAAGATGATAGAAAACTCAAAACAAATTAATTGAAAACAAATTAAAATGTGTCAGAATTGTTTCTGTTGCCTTTATAACATATATAAATGTTTCAAGGAAATGGAACAAATGATATTTTGACAAACCAGAAGCATTCATTCCATTTGTCAAGAGAAAGCAAGCTCTATTTACTTTGTGAATGCACCTTTTATAGGGAAATTGTCATGGATGGAAGAGAGGATGACTGCAGTCTCTTCAGCTGAGCTCCACTACATCTCAGAGTAGAGAAGACCTTGTGTGTACAGAAAAGGCCTGGAGGAAAGCAGTCAGCCTCTACTGTGCTGCTCTGATCATTTTGACTTTTCCTTTCCTTTTTTCTTCTCCACTTTATTTTTTTCTCTATTTTTTCTCCTTGTTAGTAGTACAAAGACAATGCAAATTAGAGACAGTGTTTCCTCAGTAGGGGTAACCAATGGACCCAGCTCCAAATGCACACCTGTCTAAGAGTAGGTTTTGCAAAGCTACGAAAAGCAAAACAAGAATTGCAAAATTCCCTGCCATTTCTTTGCCCAGACTACACAGGAAATTCTTGACTCCTGGTTTTTTTTGTTTGTTTTTTTTTTACTCTTTTCGCAGCCATGACTTCTAGACAAAGAGAGCCACCTTACTTCAGTGTCTACAGGGAAACATAATGGAAGTCGTTCTCAATCTCAGGGTGCTTAGGTCACAAAAAGTTGCAGAGAGCTCAATGAGATTTTATTTTTATTATTATTCTCTGTGTAAATTCCAGAAGTTCAGCCTTTGTCATGCATTTTACAATGGTTTCTGCTGTTACAGAACTGATTTGCAGCATTAGTTTGTATAAAAATTGCCTGAGTTATTTATGAAAAATTCCCTAGCCCCCTTTGGGAAATCCCACCTGTAGGTTTGAGATGAATCCTAGTAATTAATTTAACCAATATCACCTTCTTATTCAGAGAGATCTTAAGGCATATGATCTGGAAACACTATACAGTATTCCTTTGAAAAATTCTAGATTAGAAAATTGAGTGTATTGTTCTACATATAAATTATTTTCATTATGGTTTATCATAGAGCTTGACTTGTTCTCAGAGGAAATATATAGGCATGAAGTGAACACATGTGTTCCCAACTGTTTTAATTAAAAGAATGGCATGCATATTTCAGTGCTATTAACAAAAACAAAATTGATTTGCTTTTCTGGATAATTGAATATATTAAAACCTCAATGCTTTCCTTCTATGGCTTAACTCTATGAAGTCTGCATCATTTTCATCTTATACACCCTGGAATATGTTGTGAATGCTCTTATAAGAATGACTTAATGCTTTATGCGAGTTTGTGTGTGTGTGTTTTGTTTAATTCCAGTACCATGCATAAAAATGGCATAAAATGACTGTAAAGTAAAATAAATGTGGCACAGTAAACCAAATTGACTTCAATCTTTCACATAAAGAAAAGTATTTTACTTAGTAATGGTAGATGCCTGTGTATGATAGAAACATTCCCAGTCATGTTATGCTTTAAGGCCTGAGCCCCTTCTCTCAAATACATATATTTTTTGAGTGATACATATGGAATATATTAAAGTGAAATTAAATACCAAAGGTAGGTCACTTTTTTTTTGCAGCTACAGTAGTTTCCAGACAGGCACTTCTGCTTCTGTTCCCAAGTCTATGACTAAGCTATGTCTGTCTGGATGATACATTAAGTAGAAGTAGTGATAGTTTCTGTGATGTCCACTTGACTTTCTTGTCATCTGTTTATTTGTTCTCTCATCAAGCATGGGTCATATAGCTACCACACGCTGATGATGTGAAAGATAAAAAGATGAAAAGCAGAACTTCAAAATGAATTTTTATTATGACTGATATCATATAAACAAAAATAATTGTATGATAAAATGATCAGTGTAATGGGCAGCTTCCACAATAGCCCTCAACCGTCACCACCTGGTGTTCATATCTCTAAGCAGACCCCTCCTCTACTGAATCTTGGTTGTCTCAGTTACCAATAAGACAGAAAGTATGACAGTATGAGTCTTAAGATGCTTAGCCACAGAGAATATTCTAGATTCTGCTTTGCTCCTTCTTGGATCTTTCGCCCTGCAAAAGCCAGTTATACATCATGAGGCTACTCAATCATCCTCATGAAAGGGTCGTGTAGAAAGGAACTGAGGCCTGCTGTTATCAGCCAGCACCAACCTGCCAGCCACAACAAGGAAACCAGTGTGGAAGCCAAAGATCCAAATCTACCCAAGCCTGTTTCTTGAGTAAAACTCCAAGACAGACATTGAGACCGAGCCAGCTAAGCTATTCCTAAATTCCTGACCCATAGCACCTCTAGGATGAAAGATATTGATGTCATTTTAAGCAAGTAAGCTTTAGAGTTATTTTTGTAACAATAATTAACTAAATAAGTGAAAACTCATCAAAGAAAACTCCAAATGTTGTAGAATCTATAAGGAAACATTTCATAGAAGAGACAGCATTTAAATGAAAACTGAAACATGGTAGAACTTAGAAATGCAGTGTTCAGAAAGAAGACCTTTCTAGGTGGAAGGAACAATGTGTGAAAAAGCACAGATTTGATGATTTAAAAAAAATTACAAAGGCCAACATTAAGGAGTCTTATTTGATGGCAACAGCGGCTCCCCAGTTTGCAGCAAGATTATGAATTTTGTGCTATTGAGGCTAAGTCTAGGGCTACCCCTTCCTTGGAGCCAAGAGAGCACTGAATACGTGAAGCAGTATGCTTGACAATCTGGAGAAAGTAGATCTATGAAAGCCATCAAAGCATGAGATAAGCCAACCCATATATGGAGAGTCATTCCATTGAAAGAATCAAGGAGATAAATTATTTTATGAGTTAATACAGCTTGTATACCAACATCATGGAAGGTTTGTAAAGAAAGCAAAATTATACTACTCGACATTATTAATCAGAATATAGATATATAAATCACAAGTAATGAACAAATCTAGCATTGCATATAAAACAAGTAGGGTATATGTAAGGAATGGAGGATCATTCAACAATGGAATATCAGTGAATCAACTCCTTACATTATTGGATAAAAGGAAAAATACAACTGTATTAATTGCGTCAGAAAAAAAAACTGATGAAATTCAACACGCACTGATGTTAAAAATTCTTAGAAAACCAGTATTATAAAGAAACTTCTTCAACCTGAAGAATAGCTATGCAAACTTTTGTGAAATATAAGAAATACTTATGGAATGTGACAATGTATTATAACCCCAGAGCGATGCACCCTACTGTTAACAGTTAAACCTCTAGGGTACTAGAAGTTTAACATAATAAAACATTTATCTCTCATTTATGTTGTAGATCAGTGGAGCTCTTTCTGGTCAAGTGCACCCCTACCTGACACTGAGGGCTCTTCCATCTTGGATCTCTGCCATTCCTTAGTTCTTTGAAGTTGTCTCCTGAAGAATTAGAAAGAGTATAGAAGATCCTATGTGGGACCTTCCTAGGGAGGTTCCTGGAATTGGTTTATGCCCACACTGTTTTGCTAAAAAATCACATTGTCCCATTTAAGTGTAAGAGTTTGGGAAATTTAGACTGTAAGAAGACCCAAGGAAAAGAGAAAATCAGTTTGCTCATCAGCTACCAGTTCCTGATAAAATCTTTCTTTTACAGTTACCAAATACCTATTATATTAAAACCTATTAAGTTTAAGTATTAAAGACGTAAATGAAAGTGTTTCACTAAAACATCACACACAAAACATATCCAGCCGTGCCTCAAGGGAAACCAACCAAAGTCCTATCTTGTGGGAAATGCAGTCCAAAGCCAGGATTCCTGATGATACACACTTCTCTCCAATAGGTCTGGATATGGCGTTTTGTCATCCAGTGATTTATGAATTAGAAAGATAATTCACACACTCCCTCTCATTCCTGGCTCCACTGTAGTGGTAGAAAAGCACGACTATAATAATGATAATAAACATGTCCATTTAAAAAACTGAAAACACGAGAGACATACCAGACACTTCTTTGAAACTATGATCAAATCTTCCTGGGCAAGTATTCTGAGACCAAGGAGGAGTTCCTTGGCTAGATCTTAGTTCTGCTCTTTGGGAGGACTTCTGCTCTTTCCTTGGCAAGGTAAAAGAGATTTACTTTTGTCCACCACTGTCCTTACTATGTCTAAAATAGGTTAGGAACTGTATAATCCTCTAAGGGATGTATAGAAATCAGATACTGCTTCTGGCTTATGTAACTTTCAGGGCCCAACGTTTCTATTAGAGCTCAGTTGGTCAATGATTATTTTAATTTTAGTCTTGTAGTAACTTTCACTTTGGTTATCTAAAAAAAAAAGAAAAGAAAAATATGGCAATGTCTTACAAAGTTAAACATGTGCTTACCATATGACCTAGCAATTACACACTGGAGTGTTTTTCCCAGAGAAATAAAAATGTATGTCCACCGAACAACATTCATACAAATGTGCAAAGCAGGTTTATTTGTAACAGCTCAAACCTAGAAATGACTTAAATGTCCTTTAATAGGTGAATGATTTATAAAACTGTGTAGTACTCTTATACCACGGAACACTGGTTTGCAATGAAAAGGGATGAACTATTGATACAGCTACAATATAGGTTGATTGGCATTATTTTTGTTGCCTCTGCAATAAATTAGCATAAATATAGTGGATTAAAACAGCATAACTTTATGCTCTTTCAGTTCCAGAGGTTAAAAGTATAAAATCAAGATGTTAGTTAGGCTGACTTCCTTCTGGAGGCTTCTGGGAAAAATTCACATCCTTTGATTTTTTAGTTTCAAGAAGCTGCCAAAATTCATTGGCTCACAGCTCCTTCTCTACATCCCTCCAGCCTTTCACTTCCAGGATCCTGTCTCCTACTTCTTTGACCTTTTTTCCCCCTTTTATAAGGGGCCTTGTGGTTATAGTATTGAGTATCCCTGGATAGTTCAATATAAGTTTTATATCTCAGATTCTTAATCACACCAGCATAGCCATTTTTGTTCTAGTTTCTATATTTATAGGATTAAGGAACAAGAATGTATGCATTCTCCATGTCGAGGGAGTACTATTCTGTGATGGATAAAGGAATTATGCTAAGTAAAAACAATACTCAAACCCTGCCATGACTTCACTTACATAGTGAAATATTTCTGTTATCAGTGAAGACAACTCAAGAATGAAACAGATGTGTTAACTGGATTGCCAAATTAAGTAAATTCAAATACTTTTTTGAAGGTAATACTAGCAACAAATTACAGATGTCAATTTGTCCTTTCTGTGGCCCAGCCCATCTTCAAGAGGAAGGTAGGAGAATACTAGCTTGACATTGTGAGATTTTCTAGGATGCTGACTACTCCATCTCCAAGGTGTTTAACCTAATTGACTACTGTGGAATGAAAATAAAAGATATAATGAAGAAGTACTCCTCCTAACATTTGCAGTGCTTAATTTTGCTTAGGCCTTAATAGTAAGTGTATGAGCTTCCTGTGCTTTTTGTGAGTATTCAGTGTTTTACAATAAAATTAAAATTTAAAAGAGTCAAGAAGTAGCAATAACACTTTATGTGCACTGTAACTATAAGAGATCCTGAAATTTTTAGGCTAGAGAATGGGGAGCTTTTTAGATTCAGCCATCAGGGCAGTAAGAAGTCTAGAACTGCAATAAGAGATGACCCAGGAACTGTTTACGAGAAGGAGCTATGGCGAGGTCGGTGGCCAGATGGGCAGGAAGATGAAGATGATGACCATCGTACAGCCTGGACTAGGCCAGGGACCACAGGCAGGAGAAGCCTGTGCACTGACTGGCACGTTCTTCCCAAAGTGTCAGGCAATGTCAACTCTGCAACTCTGCTATCAAGCAGCCCTTGGCACTGTGAAAATGCTCAATGGAAACAGACTTGTGAATGAAGTGAAGGAGAGCATGGCAGCAAAGATAAGGTTGACATTTTATGATCTAAAGAATGTTGAGGTTGTTAATCTGAAGAAACTGAGAAGGGTGTTAGTGGACAGTCTTTGTTCATTTAAGTCCTCATTCAGCCACATAGATGTGGCATTTACTCAAGTATTTTAAGGGCATCAGATGTTCCCCTTGTTCCATGAATATTCCCTTTCATCTACCTGCTGTTTAAGGTGTTCAGTAGAATTCCGTATTTTTCCTTCATGGAAGTCTTTATTTTTCAAGGTTAATTTTATTGTATGAATTATAATGGATTTGAATAGGGTGATAAATAAAATCCTTGTTTCCATTATAAGACTAATAGTTTGTTATTGCTGGTCTTTAGGAAAGCTCTTGGTTTCTGTGTTTTGTTTGTTTGTTTGTTGCTGTTAAACAGCACTTTGTTCTAGAGCTAAAAAAAAGTGGCTGTGGCAGGAAAAGATCAGCGGGGCAGGGAGTGAATAGACCTGGACAGGTAGAGGAGCAGGCAGGGAGTATGGGTCAAGGAAAGCAGTTGGTGTAGTTATGTTTGTTTTCTTGACTTTCATCATCCTCTCATACTATGCTAGCAATGAGCAACCATTAATAGATTTCCATGGATGTAAAAGACAGAAGGAGATTTTCTTGGAGTACGGTTCTCTGAAAGCAAGAATGGATTCCGGGTCTGACCTTGATGACAGGAGTGGTCCCTTCCTGGTGTATCCTCAGTGTACCTGGCACATGACAAATGCAGTGCAGCATAAGAGTGCTTTGCCAGGATTATCTCTGGATCCTTTTGGCTCTAATCTCTCAAGGAGTGATTACATTGTGAAATGGAAATGAATCCATATTTTTTTTCTTCCCACTTGGATGGTGGAGAAATGCCGCGACCTGCACAGCGTAGGGTCCAAAGCTGGGGAGAGCGGTGGCAGATGAAGAAAGGATGAAGAAACCAAAAAAGGATACACACCAAGATTACGCTTGAAACTTGGGACCATGTGGAACTAATGGCCGCCGGAGGACCAAACACTCTTTATTTATAGTGGAAGGCAAACAGGAAGAGAAGGCGGGGCAAATAGTGCTACGTGGCCTAAGTGGCCTACGTGGCCTAAGTGGCCTGCGTGGCCTAGGCGGAAAGTAGCATTATTGGGGCATGCGCAGGAAGGAAACAGGGAAAGATACAAGGTAATTGTCTCCTGGGGTTGTGCCATCCAGGGTCTACAATACAAGTCAAACATGTCTGTTTGACTCTCTCATCTATGGAGGAGAAAGGGAGCGGGAAAGAGACGAAGGACCATCCTCAGGCTCGGCCTGCGGCAGAGAAACAATTCCTAATTCATAATAATGTTATTAGTAATGGCGGTGGCCATGTCTCATTTCTTTCTTACAGGAAAATTTTGGTTCAAGAGCCTTTTTTGTTCATTCTTTTTAAGATGGTACATAGCAGTACCTCATTTTGTTCCACATTCTTTGCATTTTTTTCATGGTGAATATATATAAATACTGAGTTGTCCACTTTACAGAAGAAGAAACTGAAACTTTCAATACCTTACCTGAGATGGGACAGAAGGCTTGGGGCTGGAAACTGAAGCCCCACTCAGTCCGGCCCCCAGTTCCTGAAACATCATAAAACATGGAGGAAGTTTATTTCTTAAATGAGAAAATTATTTTAAGGTCTCTAGAATGATGCCTAGTATTTAATAGAAATTCTGGATTCAATACATTTTATTTCTTCTCCTCTGTCTTAATGAAACAATGAACCAAATAACAGTTAAAACAAGCATCACTGCAAGAGTATGTAAAACTGAAAGGCAGGAGCTTTGGAATAGACTTTCACTTGTAAGTTGGCTGTGTGATGATGAGTGGAAAGCTTGGTTTGTGGAGCGTATTCAGAGTTAAACTTGTCAACATGAAAAAGTAACAGACTTGGGAACTAGAAGGTGACTGTGGAGTCTGAGAGAGGACTCCTGAACCAATATCCCAGATCAGATTTATTAGAGAAATGTCCGAGCCCAGGAAGAATAGGGCCATGTTTGATGCCTGATGACTAAGTGGCAGGGGAAAAACCCAGGTGAGCAGAATAACCAAGAAACATTGTAGGAGAGCTAATATCTATTATTGAACATTACGTTGTCTCCAGTTCTGAAGTATCAAAAATTTTTTTCATGTTACCTTGGAATAATTGATAGCAGCCAAGCCTTTAATAAAAAAATTAAACCTGAGGGCTGGGGATTTAGTTCAGTGGTTCCGCTGCCGACCTTGCAAGTGCAAGGTCCCGAGTTCCATCCCAGGTACCAAAACAACAACAACAACAAATTAAGCTTGGCATGGCGGTATGCATTTGCAGTACCAGAACTTTGCGAGGCTGAGGCAGGAGGACTGCAAGGTGAAACCCAGCCTGGGCAGCTCAGTAAGACCATTTCTCTTTTAAAAATAACTTAAAAACTAGAGATATAAGAAGGAGAGAGAAAAGTAATAACAATTAATGGCATGTGAAGGCCCTAGCTGCTAGAGTTTCCCCAAAGTGTGTAAAAGGATGAGCAGCAGAACCACAAGAGGTAAAAAGTGTCAAAAAGCTGAGAGTGAAACTCCAGGGCCTGGAGAAAGCAGGAAAGCCAGCTGCTGCCAGGGCCCCTCTGTAGGGAAGGCACACAAATGTTTGGAGACACTGGAGACCTTGAACTCTGGGAGACTTGAGAGAGACTGGATGAAACGTTTTGTTAAGTTGAATCTTCCTGGAACTGTGAACCCAGTTCCACTCTGTCTCTAAATGGCTCAATTCCCACACACTAGGGTATTTCTTCTTTCTTTTCCCCTTCTTCAGCGACAGGCCATAAGTCTATTGAGGCTTCAGTGAACATAAACTTTAATATCAATAGGATCCTTGATCTCCCTCTACATCAGTGAGTGTGCTGGGGCTGTCTCCCGGCTCTGCTGGAGACAAGGGGCTATGAACTTTTTAACCTCCTGTTCTGTGGACACAGCAATCACACACTTACCATAATTCCATTAGTTAATGAATACTTTAACAATTTATCCATCATAAAAATACACTTTAAATTAGTCAATCAGTTATCCTCTCTGTTAATGTTTCCTTTTTGTTTTTTAAAGCCTTTTCATTTAATTGAGACCATACGGGAAAGATACAATTAATTTTTACATTTAAAATATTCAAGTAATTGTACAGATGGATTGAGAAAGGAGAGAGCAATCAATGATTCTTTTTCCTGTGTTTACTCCGTATCACTTCCAATTCTTGTACACAGTAGTCTAGTGCAGGAAGAGCAAATTCGAGGAGAGCATGTCACTTCTGCCCACGAGTGTCCATGGCAGACAGAGGATTGTAGTGCTTTCTTGTTAACTCCAGATGCAGCTTCAGAATCCTACTTAATATAGGATTCCAGGTAAACATTAGCAACCAGTCTGTTCCCAGAGGTGGAAGTAACTCACCTTCCACGTACTAAAGAGAAAATCTAATTTAAGATGGGAGACCTGAGTTATGAACTCATTTCTTTCATTGTCTATCTGTGACATTAAGCAAATTACTTAACCTCTCACTTGGCCTCTATTTCTCCCCAGTAGTATGAAGTCCTGTGAGCACTTGACTTGTGCAAATTTATTTTTAAAAATCAGCAGTTATTTTCCTAATTGTTTTCAAATGTATATAAACTACTTCATCTGGTACTGAAAGACATAGTGATCGTTTTCAATGCAGTGGTTGGATGTATCTTTAAAGATACATATTCCTTCATAAGTGTGTGTGTGTGTGTGTGTGTGTAGAGGTTTTTGGTTTTGCTTTTTTGCTTTGTTTTACTAGGCTATTGATTTTGTTGTCGTGGTGGTGATGGTGGTGGTGCTGGGGATCAAACTTGGAGTCTGGTGCATGGTAAGTAAATCTCTATCACTGTAGCTACATCCTCAGCACCAGCTATTGATTTTAAAAATGATATTTCGGGTACTGTTTTTTAATGGTCTAAAAAATATAAGCAGGCACTAACTTATCTCATTTTCTTAGATATGTTTTTCGGTTTCAAACCCTTTTTCAATTTTAGTTTTCCCTATCATAGGAGAAAATTTCAAGTAGACTTGAGTTTTATTAAGGTTCTCATGACACATTTCTACTGCTTTGATGTTGCCCAGAATGACAATATTTACCAATGTGGTAAAAGACAAAAATTTATAGTGATAATTTAAAAAGTTGGCCAAAATGATCTTTCATTTAAAATAAATACTAGCAAAGTAGAGCCTTCGTCTAAAATACTCAAAGAGGTCATGCAGTTATCCAACATCTACTAGATTGGTTTTTAAATAATAAAAGAAGATTTGTAAGAATCCACATTAGTGGGAAAATGCCTGATTTAGGATTTAGTAATCTGCACTTTTAACCAATGCCTGTAGGTGTTTCTGATAGAGGTATTCCTTGAATACCAATGTGAGAAATCCCCTTTCCCTTGAATGCTTTATAAAGGAGAATTTTGTTAGCTATCAGGTTATTTGCTGGGAATATTTTCCTGCTTCTTAGATATAACCATGGTCCAGTTACCTCACAAAGATAGAACTCCATGGAAACTCACCTAAAAATAAATGAAAATGAAGGACAGAATATATTTTTTTTCTGAAGACTATGCCCAGTTTTCATTTGGTCTGCCATCTGATAGCTTTTAGATCTCATTCTTTTTTAAGATCCCCAAATTAGCATTTTTAAAATAAAATATTTCAAAGCATTTTGATTTAATGGAGTTCTCCTAGATAAAATTTTTTTTTAAATGATCTCATTGTTTCTAACTGTCAGAGAACCTTTAAATAACCTTAAATCTACATACATCTTTTAAATTCATTTCTATTTTTCCACATTCATTAGCAGTGATCGCTATGCAAAGCTCTTTTAAAAAGGAAATATTTATGGTAATTTTAATATAGTCCCCTGCATTTCATGGTCACATTTTTGAGCAAGCATATGAAAAATATCAATGTAATAAGAGAGTAAGGCGGTGTTGACAATAATTAATATTTGTTGGAGCAATTATTATTTTCAAGGCACCATGTTAATCACTTTATATACATTATCTAAAATATTCATTGCACCAATTCCTTAAAAAAGTAACGCGATTTACCCATGAAGAAAATGAAACTCAGGTTAAATAACTTGCCAGTGACCAGAGAGATTTTAAATGATACAACAAGGTTATGGTCCTTGGGTCAAGTCCACAACACTCTTGGTTTGACCACACTGTTGTCCACAGCACAGTAAAACTTTCATAGCTTGTCGACATTCAACCAAATGCCTCCAGCTGATATAATCTGCTAGAAACAATTTAGGACTTCTGTTCCAGTCCAGCTTTGATCATTCAAGCAACACCCTAAACAATTTAGAAATCTTTGCCCCTTCTCATCGGCAGTAAATAAATATATTTCTACAGTTTTTTTCCTGAGCTTTTTAATTATTGGCGAGAGGGAGAATATCTTGCTTGTTTATCGTCTTGTCTGTGACTCAGGTGTGACTTCATTGACATCTTTGGGTTAGAAAGACAATTTGATAGGGAGGCAACCACCAGCAATGTCTCCCTTCTCCATTTAAAATGAGTCTCTTCCTCTTTCTCAGACTGAGCAACAAAGGTAAAATCATTTCATTGGAAAGCAAATACTGTTACACAAATACTGCAGAATCTCAAAATACACACTTAATTAAGTTACTATCAAATCCTCCCTGGGAACAGGATTCAATATGTACAAGGGAAGAGGGAAAATTCCACGAGTGAGTGTGGATCCCACCTAGCTCACTGGGTGCCCAGATCCCTGGCAAGTGACCTCTGAGAGCTGATCCAGGTATGTAACTACAAAGGTACTCAAGACTTAGATTCCATCAACTCAATCCCTTGGCCTATATTGGCAACTACAAATGAAACGGACATTGCCTGGAACGTTTTTTATGATGCTTTCTTCAGGATGGCAAGAGTCTTTTTACCACAATATTAATGTCTTTTATGTAACATACAACTCAATGAATTTCTGTTTCAATTATGAAGATGAGCCAACTGTTACTTCTTTCCTTAATCGATGATAACTATATGATAATGGAATGCATTTGTCTTTTAGCCCAGATTGGTGGATTACCAATATATTTAAGTAATCATATTCCATTTTCATGATTCAATTATCTTTCACCTTCTAGTAGTTTCAGTTGAATTTATTTAACTGCCTTGTATTAATTATATCAGTGTTTCATAAATTATTTAAAATCCTTTATGGAAATTTTGGTATGGAAATATGTGAACACATGTGTGTACAGCTACATACATAATATTCACATAAATACAAATGACAAAGCAAGTCCATGTATAAAATTAAAAATGTGAGGTAGATGAAAAATACTCAATGACATACACAAATATTTGTCCATAAGTTACCATGGAAATATTCTAGATTCATTACACCGTAATGGGTGGGCAGATACAGGCTGGCATATGGAGAGAGACACTTAGTAGTTAATGGAATGCCTTCATGTCCTCTGGTTTATCTAAGAACATGTACTTATTTGGTACAATTTAGAATTTATAAATGATTGGAAAATAATTATTATTTCATATTTGTATATCCAAATGCAATGGTTGTGGCAATAATTTGTGGCAAATCATTTCACTTTTTCCTTAGTCATTGCATTTTCATCACTGGTTGTAATATGGATGATCAGAATTTGTGATGAGGGTAATTTTTCTTGATAGATCATAATTTTGTCAGGATAACAATAAAGAAAAGGCTTGCTCTGTATGTCAGAAGATTTTCTTCTTTGCTCTTTTGTAGCTCATTTGTAACTTTCCTATTAAACTGTAGCATTTTATGCCTCAGAGAAGAATGAGAGTACTGATATTTGGATGGTTTCATTTTCTATCATTTCATATAAATTGAACTCATTTTCACAATCTCTGAAGGATATCCTTTTAATATATGTGCTGTACTTTTCCTTATATATCAAAGTGCAAGAAAGATGCCTTTGGACCCACAGAGTAAACCTAAAATAAACCTTGTTTTCATTCTTACTATCACTTTGTGCTTGCAGGAAACTTTGTAACTGTAATGATAGCCAATGTCAGTTAATTTTTTAACTACTGTACTCTAAGCTTTAATTTTTCCACTAAGATGATATGTGTAGTTCATACTGACATTGGCCTTGGCCTTGAAGCCTCCTGTTCTATACTCTCCAGTATGCAAGCCCCACACTGAGACTCAATCCAAGCTACAACCAAGATCCTGGCCAAAGAAAAGATATTTCTAAAGCATCAAGCTTCCCACATCACTTAGTCATCATCTCTGGAACATGATCTTACCTGAATTTCCTGCTGAACTGGGGATCGTTCCCTGTTTCATGGGGTCACTTTCTCTGACAAACCATTAACATGTTCATGTATGTGCCAGTAGCATGGCTTTGTTCTTTTCCCATCATTGATCTCAGCTGCTTGCCCAAACCTATCAACTGCAAGGAGCCAGAAAGGACCTTAGTCCTTCTGTATTGCTACAACAACATATCTGAGGTGGGGGAGGAGGTAATTTATAAAGAATGTAAACTTATTTTCTCACAGTTCAAGAGGCTGGGGAGTGCAAGATCAAAGCTCCTGAATGGTTTAGCTTTCTGATGAGGGCGATGCTCTGCTTCCAAGATGGTGCATTGTTGTTAAATCCCTCCAAGGAGAAGAGTGCTTTCTGTCCTTAACTGGAAGAAGGCAGAGAAGCAAGCCAGCTGTCTGAAGCCTTTTTATAAGGGGCTTAATCTCATTCACAAGAGAAGGAGCCTACATGACCTCACTCACTTCTTACTCACTTCTTGTTTTTGTTTTTTATACCGGGGATTGAACTTGGGACTTTGAGCTTGTGAAGCAGGCTGTGGAACCACTGAGCTAAATCCCTGGCCCATCCTAGTCACTTCTTAAAGCTCCCGTTTCTTAATATTATCACATTGGCCCTTAGTTTTGAACACTTGAATTTTGGAGGGGATCCATTCAAGTAAAGCATGGAGCCAGAGATGGGGCACAAACCCCATTCTTTTACCAGAGTTCAGTCATTTCATTCCAGACTCCTTCTAGTTACCACTGACATCTTCTTTCTTGCCTTGTTTTTTCTGGTTGGGAAATACTTGCTTTTTTCTCTGCTATCACCATGATCCTCCCTGTACACTTCATGGTCTATGTTCCCATAGCCAGTGGCATAATCTCCTTGCAATCTGACTACAGCAAATGAATTGAAGCCATTCTCAAAGGTTTATGAAATAAGAGCCAAGGGGATTAATGTTCATTAGCTAAGGCCCTAAAATTCCAAGCACAGCTATTCAATAACTACTAAATAAATATTGCTCATGATTACATCATTTCTTCAAAGTGAAAGATCGAATTCACTTTATAAATATAGTCTATTCCTTCAGAAGCCATCAACCTAGGAAAACCTGCTAGACTAGAACAGGAATGTCACAGGAGTTTAAAAAGGGTCTATAAAAATACATGTAAAAATATGTAACAGCGTGTACTGATAACAAAAGGCCTCAAGGCTCCATTCTGCTACAATTATGTATTGTGCAAATCTCTGTATAAGTTGTGATGTGGGAGGGAGGGTGGTGAGGAAAATCTCAGATTTCTCGCATGAGCTTTCCAATAATAATGTCTATAAGGGAAAGCTTCTTATCTACAAAATTACTAGAAAACATGAGCAACGGAGAATAAATCCAATATAAAGAATCAGAAGAATTAAGTTCAGTGTTTATTTCTACTACTTTATAGCCATTTTCTTGTAGCAGCTATCTGAAAATTTTTTTTGAGTCTTTGAGACAGTGACAATAAAACTTATCGTCTTATAGCAAGATCAGGGGTGATGATATATGTATATACCCCTATAAAAATTGTGTTTTTATTGTGTTGTATATATCATATTCATCACTTTGTTTTGCTCTGTCAGAATCTAAAGGGTTACATCTATTTGTGAAATGATAAATAATTGCACATTTTTAGTTTTGATGTTTGAATATAAAAATTTGCTTTCCATTAAAATTTATTTTGACATTAGGAAATAGATTATCCAGATATTTAATAATAGAAGGAAGAAATGAAAGTTCTAAGGAAATAAGATAGGACAGGAGAAGGAGAAAAGAAATTGGGAGAAGGCATTGCCTGTTTAACTGTACTCCAGGGCAAAGTGTGAGATACTTTGAAATGGGTTTTCGATAATCTGAGCCTTCATAATTTCATCCCTTATGGCTGCTGAAGAAGCCAAAATTCAGTCAAAGCTGACAGGAAGCTGCATCTGGCCCACTCAGAATCTTCTATTTGTCCTTGGGTGCCTGCAGCAGGTGGCAGACTGGGCGTCATGAGTCTGTAAATGCATAGTGGAAGGAAGTGCTCTTGAAGAGAGGGGAAGTCAAGTTTTCCTCTTTTCCCTCTTGAGGCTATTTAAACTATTGAAGGCAATTCACTGAGTTTTCTCTCACTTGACACTTTAGATATCTGTAAGAGATGCCCAATGCCCTCTTAAGGTAATAAAATAGCTTTCATTTTTGCCTGGGTTTGTTATTTCTGTTGTTATTGTTTCTGCAGTATTAGAGATTGAACCTAGGGCCTTTGTTCTGCGTTACATCCCCAATCTATTTTTATTTTATTTTGAGACAGGTGCTTCCTAAGTCACTAAGTTTCCCAGTCAAGGCTGAAACTCCCAATCCTTCTGCCTCAGTTTACAAGAGTGCTGAGATTACAGGGGTGCACCACCATGCCCAAATCTTCTTGGGGTTTAAAATGGCGGTTCCCTATTTCACCTTCCTTTCTTCATCTCACCATGTCTTCCCTGAGTACTCCGTGTCTATCTTAGACTGCTTCAGGTGACTAGTGGTGGCTGCTTGTTATGGTCACCAGTCTTGGGAATCCCAAATATGAAAAAACAAACACAGCTGGTGTATTTCTGTGCCATTCATTTTGAGCCATTTTAGCATATTTCATTTACATTACTCTATAAAACACATGCATTTATATGACTTAATTCAAGTTGAAATTCCATATGTACATTGTTAGGTATGACAATTCACATATGGGTAACAAATTTCCCCAAACAAAGGACATATTCTGTGTCTTTATAGTCTTTGATATTAACAGTCTATGAACAAGGTAGCAAATAGATGTGATGCACGCGATACTTGCAAAACTGAAGCTAAGAGGATGTGAAGGAGACATCTTTGCCTCTCTTCTCAATGAATGTTAGATGGGGAAAGATTTCATTTTGCTGGGGAGAAAGTGGGCCAGCTTGGCCTGGGGATATTGATTGGATATCAGTATGTGTATAGTTCAGTGTGTTTAGGGAGGGTCATGGTATATGTTTGGGAGATACTAAGTTGAAAGTACAAGTCAGAAAAAGTGCAAATCCTACCAATATGAAGTAATAGAAGAAAATTGTAAGACCGTAAGATCCATGAGGGAGAGATGATCTACATGCCCACAGCTATTCCTCAATATAGACCACAGAACTCAAAGCCATAGGAAGTATTCATTACTGTTTGTTGAATGGATGAGTGAGTGCATGGATAAAAGCATGTGGGCCAGAGATATAATTTTATCAGTAGTGGAAAGAAATCTCTTCCCTCATATCAGGATACCAATGTCTCTAGTGTTAGTGTGGGTAGAACCAGGAAAGAAATACTAACATTCACAAATTTGATAAGCCAGCAAAAGGCCTTGAGAAATACTAAGTGTGCTTAATATGTAGCAGATGGAAAGCCATATGAGGGCAAAAAAGGAAAGTGATAAAGGCTCCCCAAGAACACATGGGAATCACCAAAATTTTTGCCATGGTAAGGGAGAGATGAGGGGCTGGAGGTCCGCAATTATACTGATGAGACCCAGGGCCAGTGGCACAATTTAGTGAGAAGTCGAAACACTATCATGCATCTTTCAGCCTTGTGTGTCTTGGGAATCCAGTACATACATATTTAATTCAGTTAAAAGTAACTTCCAATTGGCAGATGTTAAGATATTAGCTTTAGAACAGAGAAGTATTAAAATATTCACTAAATACATCAATATGTTGAACCTTCTGTGGGTTTTAAAATTGTACTGTGTATTTCATTCTGGAACTATGCATGCGATATGTTAGGTAAGCAAAGCAAAAATCCAAAACCATATGTACACTTTGTGTTTACAACTATGTAAAAACATACAGTTATAGGATTTTAGTAGGGACAAAGACCATATGATCATTGATAAATATGTAAATATTTCACATTTTAAAGTTTGCATGTTACTTTTTTCTGTGCAGTCAACTCCATTATGAAGAAAGTGCTTGTTCCATCTGATCAGTCTTATCACCTATCAAATGATGTCCCCCAATAGGTATGTATTGTGTGTCACTCTCACGGTAACACGGAAGGACCTGTTATGTTGTACAGCTTAAAATGTGGGTGTGTAGAGCTGTATCACTGAAAATATAATGATTTACCAGCAGGTGTACAGACAGAGGAAAACTGTTAATAAACTTCAGAATGAGTTTTGCAAGACAAGGCTTACTGTCTTCACATTCAGGCTGTACCAAGTCAGCTGGCAACCAGGCACTGAAGTGCAATGTAGCAATATTATTGGTTAGGGCCAGGTGTGGTGGTGCAGTCCTATAATCCCAACACTTGGGAGACTGAGGCAGGAGGGTCACCATGTAGCCAATCTGGGCTACATAGTTTTAGGCCAGCTGAACTACATAGTGAGACCCTGTCTCCAAAAAAAACCCCCCAAAACAATATTATTGATTTTGTAGACCATTTCACAAGAATAGTCTCTTGCATTTCAGTCAGGGCTCACAAAATTTTACATCATTCTCCTGCTGGTCATTTTCTTCTTAATAAAATAATAAGAAAAACTTCTGAACTCCCAGTTTGAAAGGGGTAGAGTAGAAAGACAATTAGCAGGGAAATTTTGTGTATTTCACCTCTTTTCTCTAAACAGATGTTTTGTTAGCTGGCCAGACTGCAAGTGCTTGAGCCACATGAGGAATATAATTATGGAAAGGTTTAATAACAAATAAAATACAGTTCCTGTCTTGAAAATCTCCTCATATATGCATGGTCTTCAAACCCCCCCTCTCTTTTCTTTTATTCCTTTCTTACGTCTTGGCCCTGTAGTCTGGGTTTTCCCCCTTAGAGGATTCAGAAAAGGGGGAAGAATTTTAAGAGAGGCTGGGAAATCGGAATCATCAAGGTTTTGCTTTTGAGACTTCTCCAAGTCTGTCTAGGAACTTCAGGTCTTGACATACGGGGGATATGTATACTTTTGACAGATACTTCCCCTTGAGATTTAGTGGACAAAGAACTATAGTAATTTATAGCTACCTGCACTGTTAGATTCAGCTTCACTTGTTATTGGGCATGATCAGTCATTTTGGGCAGGATGGTCCGAATTTGGAAGAGAAAGAGAAGAGAAATGAAAGATCCTTTCTCCTTTTTCCATTGTCATGTTCAAATATGTTTCTCAGGGGATGGTAGTGAGACAGGTATTAAAGACAGAGCAGAGGTAGTGAGGAAAGCCAGTGAAATCCTGCTCAGTGATTAGTATTGCTTGCTCCCAGAATCCTTATCTTTCAGGTGTGTATGGGTTGGCAAGATGCAAACTGAGCCTCAACTTTCCCAGCCACCAAGCCCCATGTGACTGAGGACACCAGTAATTCCTCCACAAATGAACCTCCCTCGATGTGATATTTTTTTAAAACTTTCTATTATATAAATCGGAAAATTTTGTAAACCCCAAAATCACAGTTGTATGATTTTCACTTCTTCCAAGACTTTTGGGGACTCTTCCAAGAATTGCCCTTCCACTTAATTATTTCACCACATATGTAGTTCCCCAAACTTACGTTTAGTGTTTTCCAAGTTGATACCCTTAAGTGACCTAGCATTACTGATGTCTGAACCATCTGCCATGCCAAATCATGCCTAGCATCACCGCCTCTTCCCAGTCAACGGAATTCTGCAGTCCTCTTGGCAGACTGATCAACAAATGTGATAAATTGCAAGTTTGAAGGCTGGCTTTCTTTATAGCAGTGTTGGAGGAAGAGGTTACAGGAGAATTGCCTGAGGAGTTCAAGCTGTTCGAAAGCCATTACCAAAGGATAAGGGGTTCATAAAGAGCAGCAGCAAAGAGAATATCCTATTGTTACCTCAGAAGGCCAGTGTGATACCAGATGCAACACATTCACAGCCCACTAGCAAAGAGGCCTTGGCTTAATGCTATGGTGCCTTGGTACTGGTTCTGTAATGAAACCACCTTGATAGTAGTCAGCAAGTGCCTGAGAATTTACGCTCAATCCAGGTAAGGTCACCAAAATGTTTGACAAATAATGCATAACAGATCTATCGGACAACTAAAGAGATAATATTTTTCCCATTTTGACAGATTTTTTAAAAGTTTTTCCTAATCCTCTACATCTGGAGCCAACATGGCTCTGGGGAAATCACTTCAATGGGTTCTAGAAAATTAGTCAATGAGATTCTCATCTGGTCTGTCTCATCATCAGGTCTCATGGTCCACAGGTGCACTGCATAGATAAACGGAGGGAACATCTCAGGAAGGAACCTGGCTGATTTTGCAAACAACTCCATCCCACTCCATCCCCAGTGTTATCTCCTTTTTTGTAGCTCTGGAGTTTAGGAGTTAATGCTAATCAGATGCTTCCTAGTATGATCTTCATGTCTCTTTCTCTACCCCAACTCTAGTGGTATAGTTTCAAATGGAAATATTTGAAGGAAAATACTTTACTATAACATTAAATAATTCTTATAAATTAATATGCTTCATCACTGCTAGTATTATTCCACTAGTTATCTCCAATTTGTTATC
The DNA here is from genome assembly GCF_053883595.1 of Heterocephalus glaber. Classification (NCBI taxonomy): domain Eukaryota; kingdom Metazoa; phylum Chordata; class Mammalia; order Rodentia; family Bathyergidae; genus Heterocephalus; species Heterocephalus glaber. The sequence goes on from NW_028258153.1 coordinate 4,291,564, forward strand.
AGAAAGTTTTCGGTGAAATTCACAAACATTTGTTAAAATTGTGGCATTTTTCTATGGCTGATAAAAGACAAGCCTGTGGATAGAAGTCAAGATTCATTTTTATTATTTTCCTTTATGCTCTTACAAGCAGAGACATATTTATAATGGCTACCTGGATTACTCAGATATGAAATATTCAGAGGACAGAGAGTCACACTGGGAAGAGGAGTTCAAGGATAGATTAGTAAAAACTTGGAGCATACATGGCATATATTTGTCATCCTTAATTGTTTTACAAAGATCAAGTTTTAAATATTTTATTCAATAGTGCAATACAAGTTTCTAGATCAGAAGTCAGCAAAGTTTTTCTTGTGAGCAAATTCCATCTACAGCCTACTTTTGTAAATAAAGTTTTACTGGATCACAAACAGATTCATTTGTTTATATCTTGTCTATGGTGGCTTTTGCGCTGCAATTGACATGTTGAATAGTTCTGAGAGAGTCCACAAAGCCTAACACAATTGCTACCTAACACTCTACAGAAACGATTTTTTAAAAGTCTCTTTCTAATCTAGATGGAAGCTGTAGTATCCTTATTGACTCCTTCCCCCATGGACCCAAAAGCTAAGACCATGTCACACCTTCCTCAAATCTGGCCCAGGTCTCCTAACATCAGGAAATGTTCACTCCATAACCGACATGATTGGCATCTATTTATTTTCTATAACCAAGTTTCCAGGTTGTAGTTTAATGCCTACATATTTAAAGTACACACACACACACACACACACACACACACACACATGCCGCTACATCCCAGTCTCCCAGACCTATCTGAAATCAAGCTGCTACTGCTTATAAAATCACCTCAAAACCTGGTGATTTCAAAGAATGACTAGTAATTATTAGAGCTTATACGTCCATGGGTCTGTTGATGGGCTTCCTCATGGGTCTGCAGGACAGCCAGGAACTCTGCCTCAGGTTGGGCTTGACTAGAACAGTTGAGCTGGGAAGTTCTGTTCCATATTTCTCCTCCTGCTGGCACAAGTGGGCTAGTCTGGCCACATTTTATCTGAGTGTTAGCTTAAGTACGAAAGAGTAAGTTCAACAACAAAAATGATTTTTAGGTTCTTTCTGATCATGTTTTCTAACAACCCATTGTCCAAAGTAAGCCATAAAGCCAAACTCAGAGTCCAGGTATAGGAACGAAGCCCCATCACAAAGAGAGGTCTACCAAGCTACATGGTCAAGGGCATAAGTAGCAAATAATAGTGCCTTCTACCATCAGAATGCACTTGGCAGAAGGGTTTAATGGCCTGTGTGTTAGGTTATAGCCTTCAATATATCCATTAAACTGACCCAGAGTTAAAGCCATCAACATATTATACTATAGTTCACTGTAGAAAATAAAGGCAGGGTGACTTTCCAGGTCTCTTGATCCTTAGTTCTAATCCATGCATGAAAGGAGGAAGGAAGCAGAATTACATCCTAATAAAAATTCTACCACTTTTAATGTCATTTTGAAACAAGCCTTTGGAGTTTTCTCTTCCATGTGAGGCCCACCTGCCCACAAGTCAGAGCCACAGCTTTATTTCACAGTACACATCATCATGATGATAGTAAGTTATGACTTACAGTTGGTGATATTCAGCAAGTTAATAGATGTGGTCAATAAAATTATTAAAACTCTTATTTTGAGATAATTATAGGTTCACATGCAGTGATAAGATGCAATACATTAAGATATTGTATACTATTTACCCAGTTGCTCCTAATAGTAAAATCTTTGAGAACAATCAGTGTAAAATCAAGATAAAGTCTTTGGGAACAATCGTGATATCAACATTGAAACAATCCGCCAACTTTATTCAGATTTAGTTAGTTCTAGACACATTGTTGTGTATGTGTTAGTATGATTTTATGACATGTATAGATTTCCATAACAATCATCACAATCAAGATACCAAGACACAGAACACTTCCCTTAAGCATTCTATTTTTAACTTTTCTAAGTTCACCAAATTCTATATAGGAGCTCAGAATGAACTTCATTGTAGAACTTCTTAGTCTCAAACATTTGGTTCCTGTCATACATGCATAGCTTCTGTCAGACCCAGGATATTTGTCTCTTTTTTAAACAGGTAATTGCCTGTTAAATGAGTCACATAACTGGTCTCCTCTCAAGTGACCATGGATTGCTTATACAGTGTGTATCTTCTTACAAATCTAATAAGAGCTGTGTAAAATGAATTAGAAAGTGTTTCACTGAAAAGCCATCTCACGGAAACCCAGATCTGTCCATTAGATTTGAAGCTGTGTAAAGAATCTGAAACACATTCACGAGTGAGCCCCACTTACATATTTTCTGAAGTGAGACTGCCTAAATTTTGCTATTGCTGATCTCATCGGAAATGATTCTTTGACCTTACTTTTCTTGCCTCTCAAATGCCAATTAATGAATCACAAATAACAAATAACTGGAGTTCTAGATTCCTGCAGATGTTTCAGGAATGGCAGATTTGACAACGGATTTAAAGAGCATGGAATTTCATAGAATTCCTCACCAGAAAAACTGTTTCCCAGATTCTACTTGTGACTTTTGTGAATAAAAACACCAGAGAAATGTGGTCTTGACAGAAATCATTTATGGATTCACAGCTGGGTGTCCACCTAGCATGGTTTGTTAGACTTGGAGACATATAATACCCACAACACTCTACAAACCAGCTTTCATATAGAGGATAGTCATGGAATAGTAATACCTGGAGACTTCCAACCAGTCCAGGGGTTTATAAGTGGTTTCATCATTAGAAATTTCTGTTCAAACGTACCCTTTCAAAATAAATTTCAAAGGTTATACATGGATGTAGCCTGAAAAGTCAAAGAATCCTACAAGATTTGTAAAAGTAGCAGGCTGATTTAGAATTAAATATTCTTGGGTATGATAGTTCTCCAGTTTCTAATATCTTTATGCTTTTGTATTGCTCTTTGTTCTCTTGGCCCATGAGGTTTTATATTTTAAAAAAATCTCTTCCTTGTCATTTCAGCAGGATTATGGGAAGAGACAGTTATGTTTATGACAGACTGCTATCATTTATCACAAATCTAATAAATCTTACTCTGGATCCCTAAGACCTGAAGACTCTTCCTGTATCAGTCACCCACCACATCTTTTCAGAAGTCACTTAAACCATCTCTCTAAAGTCCTAATGACTACTTGAAACAACATTTTAAAAATCAACACTATAATCCATTCTCAGCATTTTGTAGATGAGGAAACAAAGATTGAAGTAACAAGAGTGAACTATATAGATCACCATAGATGATACTGTGTTGGGCAGGTTCAGAATATGACCCATATCTTCTCCCTTCAGCACCAGTGCTGTTCCTGTCACACCATACCACCTTCATTTAATGCAGGAAACAATGACTGTATTGTAAACATTACGATAGCAGTCTCTTTATCCATTCACCATTTGTTCTTTCATTCTACAATTTTGGACACCTGCTTTACACCAGGAATTGAGCTTGGCCCAGAAGATAAAGTAATAAATACAACACACATGACCTTTTCTTTCCTCAAGTCTCTGTTCAAGGATGAGAAGGTCATTATCTCGCAGTGTGCAGCCCAGATTGGGCCACCAGATGTGCTTTATTTGCCCTATCCATTGTTTCATAAAGAATACATATAATTTTATCACCAACATTCAGAAGTTGAAAGAATTACATTAAAGAGAAGCTGGAAGTCTGGCTGCTCTGGAGGGACGATATGATTTGGAAAGATTGGCTTTTCATTTCTTCCTGACATCAGTAGATGAGAATTCAGTGTAGCAATCTGGTTAGACTGAGCGTGATCTGTCCACAGCCCAGTTCTCATGGGCTCATTTCCCTCCTTTATATTGTTTGCCTTACCCCTGTAGAAATTGAGGGTTGCAACTTCTTCCCTAGTGGTTTTCAAATTACTCTGTGTAATCACAGGAGTTTGATGAGGTTCTCAACTGCTCAGACACAGAGGAGTTTCTAAGTCTGGCCTAATGGATTCTAACAGGAAGGCCTGCATGCTCTTCCCTGTTTTACATATTAGGCATCCACTTAAAGATACTCAGTCACTAGTGCATTATGCTGAGAGGAAAACCAATTGCATTCTACTGTTATAAGCATTTAGGTTGTATAGACATCAATTGCTGTATAAATATAGAAGGAAACAAACTTCATATTTGATTCAGGCCTCAGGGAGGGAACAGGGCCAAAACCAACCCAGAGGTGGGCTTGAAAGCAGGAAAAACTTTAAGATGGAGGGAGAGCAAAGGGACCATCATCATATCTTATAAGAAAGTATTTGACAAGTGTATCAGGAAACCCCGACTAGCCTCCAATATGCTAATGACATAGAAATAAGTGGATTTTAAGAAGGCGGATTTAAAAAAAAATTCTTAGTCCATGTTTGCATTACATAATGTTTACATTCTTTGTGTGGCATTGGTACATGTACATAATATGTCTTCATTCCTTTTTTCATCTCCTTTCCCTTCTGTCCCTCTCCTCAATACCCATCTTTCTATTATCTATCTTTCATTTTGCTCTTTATATATATTCAAGGTTTCTTATATAAGAAAAACTATGTGATGTTTAAATTTGCAGGTCTGATTTATTTTAATTAATATGATTTCAACCAAGGATTTTTTGTTGTTGTTGTTTGTTAAATTCTTTTATTGGTACATTGTAAGTATAAAACACAATTACATTTCTCATTGGGAATTGTACCTTTACAAAATGCATCTTGGTTCTTATTTTTTCCCCATTCCTAGCCCTCCCTTCACCCCCTCCACCCTTCCCTATTTACAAGGGAATGGGATTAATGTGAGAAAATGGAAAAATAGGAACAAAATCTTTGTAAATAGGGAGGAATGGAGGGGTGGAAGGGAGGGCTGGGCAAGGGTGAAAAAGAAGAACCAAGAGAGACTATGTAAAGGTGCAAATTTCCAATGATGAATGTCATTGTATTGTATATCTAAAATGTACCAATGATTAGAATGAATAATCGATAATGCAAAATAGGTTTCAACCAAGGTTTAACCATTTTTCCTGCAAATGACTCAACATTTTCTTTCTTTGTGCCATAGTAGTACTCTATTGTTTGTAAACATCACATTTTCTTTATCCATTCAACTGCTGATGGACATATTGGCTTGCTTCCAGGATTTAGCTATTATGAGTTGTACTGCTATCAGCATGGGTTTGCATGTATCACGGTAATATGAGGTCTTTAAGTCTTTTGGAAAAATGCTTAGAGGGGAATAGTTGGATCAAATGGAGTTTTTAGTTTTAGTTTTTCAAGGAATCCCCATACTGATTGGAGGCAGATGTTTGTTAAAACATAAGTACAAGAGGATTAAACATAACTCACAAATTTTACTTACCACTGTTCTTCTAGATATGTGGACTTTCAAATATTTCTTTGAATAGCTCTTCTGGTTTATGTTTGAATACAGTGAAATGGGAGGTCTTTTTCAAAGAGCCTGATGAAATTCATGTGTATCTAAAAGAGACTTCAACTTCCTTGAAATGAAATATGCACTCATTAAAGACTTGGGGAAAAGTTGATTGATTTTAGTTAAGACAAATTTGACTTAGTACAATTTCATTGTGTGTGAATAACCACATTTATGAGAAGAAATAAGATATAACATATATTTATACTCAACAAATCAAGCTTCTCGGATATCTTAAGGATGAACAGCCATTTGGTTGACTATTCAGTTACAATGTAAATAATATTATTTTTCAGCTTTTAAACTTTAAATTTAAATTATCAGCTCTCACATAGAGACAATTGTTTATCACATTATAGGCTTGATTTTTTAAAATTAAGTTTATTGGTGCATTTTAGGAATACAATATATTGACATTCATCATTGGGAATCTGTACCTTTACATGATATATCCTGGTTCTTATTTTTTCCCCCTTCCCCTGCCCTCCCTTCAACCCCTCCACCCCTCCATATTTACAAATACTTTGTTTCTGCTTTTTCTTTTTCTCATATTTATTCCTTTCCCCTTCCCCTTCCCCTTCCCCTTCCCCTTCCCCTTCCCCTTCCCCTTCCCCTTTGGACCTTTTCTTACCCTTTGGACCTTTTCTTCCCATTACAAATTATCTATTATACATTTTCATCCTTATTTACACTTTCAGTTTCTCACACCAGAGAAACTATTTGGTATTTACACATGTGTATCCTATTTATTTCACTTAGGAGTATTGCCTCAATGTGCATCCATTTATCTATAAATGACTCTAGTTTCTCTTTCTTTATGGCTGAGTAGTACTTCAAGTTTTATATATATATATATATATATATATATATATATATGTAACCACATCTTCTTTATCCAGTCTCTAATTGATGGGCAATTGGGCTGTTTCCAAGTTTTAGCTATTACAAACTATGCTGCTATAAACATGGGTGCACTTATATCCCTGTGGTATGATTCTTTTAATTCTTTTGGGCAGATACGCACCAGGGGAATAGCTGGGTCAAATTTAAATAGTGAAATTTGTTTGTACTTTTAATCCTTTTCTTCATTATTTTCAGGACATAGCACAGAATTATAAAACATTTTAAATCATGCTCAGTTCAAGAAACTCATATTCACAAGATACCATCTTCTGCCTCTTATACACAGATAATAGGACATTGACTATCTACTTCATAGATGCTCACATTTTATACTAATACTTGCATTTTTAAATTTACAAATAAGTTCACATGAAAGTACTTATTTGAATAAGAAAATTGCAAGCTAAAATAGTATCTTTATTTTATAAATGCCCAAATTAATTTTCAGAGGTACTAAGTGGCCATATGGGACGCAGAAAAACTTGAATTCATTTCCTGGCTGTGATTTGGGGCCTTGACCTTCCTCAAATGTACAGGGACATTGAAGGTAGAGCAACTCCACCATTCCAACATAAAGAAAGGCTTAGTATAGACATTGGTACCTTGTAGGGCTTTACTAAGTGCTCAGTAGTAAAAAGATTTGAACTTGGTTATTCAAATATTCCATCCAATAATTTCATTTGCTACAGAATCTGAATGTGTATTCAGATAGAACATAACTCAAAATTGCAGTCACTCACCGTGCTGCTTACTAAATTTTCCAGGGAAATGGTGGGTCCAATGACCCACTGGAGCCTTGGGGCGGATACTTTGATTTATTTTACAGAAGTTCTCAAAAAGTGCATTCATCTGCAACAAGTTATAGAATAATGAAAACACAGACTTTCAGGCCTGTAAATGGTCATCTTACAGAAATCCATTCCATGTCTGAGTACCTTCAACATCATCCCTAGCGGGTAGTTGTACATTCTGTACATGGTTTCCTCTGGGGAGGGGAAGTTGGCTACCATGGGGGATAGGTCACTCCTTCACAGAGGGCTCCAACTACGGAAAGACATTTATGAAATTTGGGAAATTCTGTCATGAAGTTTCTACTGTTTTGTTCTAGTTGTAATGAGTTAAATTCTTCTTACTCACGGTGTTCTTTTTTTTCAAAATCTGAAAACAGTTACATTGACTGGGTTGCCACTCCTTCAAGCAAATTGTCCCCAAATCATTCAATCATTCCCCTTTAAAGATGGGAAAGGAAAAACATTACCTTGCTGGTCATTCTTTTATGAACTTTCTTTGTGTGTCCTTATCATTTGTTATATTAAATGTCCCAAACTGAGCTCTGATTCCTATGTGTGACCTAAATTACCACCTTCCTTGTGCTAACTTCTAAGCATTTATTAAAGCAGCCTGTTAATAACTACTGTCGAATCCCATTATGCTTATATAAGTCAGCTCACACAGGTAAGGTCAGCCCACTTTCCACATTTATTTTTAAAAACTGAATGTTGGTGACATCTCTCAATTATTTTAGTAGCATGACTAAGATTTAGAGGTGCAAGGGATTATAGGCACTAAGCATTCCAAAGGTACCCCACAAACCCAGTTGATTTAGTATGCACAGACTTGACACGTGTGATGTCTTAAAAACAAACTCAAATTCATCTTCCTGGGCCACATACATTGGTACTTTTATTGGGGCTGTAGAAGATATCCTGACTGACCACAATCACTTGAAGCTAAGTCTCTGCCCCTCATTAAGAAAGAGCACATTCATTCCAGTCCTCAGACCTGACTCCTATCATTGATTTCCAGTCCCCGCACATTCCCTGAATGAGTTAACTGACTGCAGTTATCTCTGATTTCCCCCTACATGCACAGATTTTTCTCTCATTCCTAGCACAAGTCTGAACCCCCAGCTGCCTAGACAGTGCCACTACATACAGCAGCTTAGCATACATTGGTTGTAGAAAGAAGCAACACACAATCAACAAGCCCTGTGCTTTGGATGGTTGGTCTCCTTAACATTTTCTTCTTCTCCTTTCATGGTCTTCTATTTTATAATTAGGGACATTCTCACAAAGCACCAGTGTCTCTATCTCAATGCTGCTTTTCCTAAAATGCGGTCTTCCTTTCCTGAAAGCATATATGCCTTTGTAATGTTACTTAACCACTCACTTTTTAACTGCATGACCAGTGGATGGCTGTGCCTAACCTGAGCTGCTGAGGCACAGAAGCCAAGTAGCAGGTCTCTCTCTGCCCCACGGTGTGGATAAAGCCTACTGTTTGCTCCACGGTGTGGATAAAGCCTACTGCTAGCTACACAGAAGTGAATACTTTCTGAAGTGAATTGACTCAAAGAAAGAAAATGATTTCCTTTGGTAGTTTTAAAAGCCAAAGGAACACTGAAGAGATAGAAAGAGAAAGACTAAAAATAGATACAGGAAAGAACATCAGGTTCAATAGAGGTTGAATCTTTTTTAAAAACCAAGTGTGGGGTGTCTCGTACACGTCTGTATACTAAAAATGCTTGGCCGCCGCTCTTTCCAGTTGGCCCCTCTTTCTACTCCAGCACTTTTCAAGTTCCAGGTGTGGGCAGAAATTCCTCTACACCCCTCAGCCATCACTTTCCTTTCTCTCTTGAACTATATAGAGCACTGAAAGTAGCATCACGCCAGGGAATGCTGGGTAGCCACAGGCAGCCTTTGATTGCAAGTGAGCTGCTACAGAAATTCCCCTTTTATGATGTTACATTATCTATATGAGAGCAATCAGAGAGATCAGCTGGAAATCCCTCAACACTGAGAAGGAACTGACTAGCGTGCACACTGCTTCTTCTTGAAATGTCCTGCTGGGAGACCAGTAGGACTCTTGAGTACGAATCAACATCCCCATCTTAAGAGATTGATCTGTACCTCCCGAGGAGGGAATTCCTGCTGCCTTTAGCTGGACAGACCCAGGGAGAGGTCAAAATCCTCAAATAGGATCTAACTAACACATTGTGCTGGGTGGAGCATGTATTTATCAGGCATGGTGTCTTCATTTTTGGACCTTAGACTTTCCCATGCACCACAGGCAAAAATGACTTAGACATATTTACTCTTAGGCATAAATTTTTGTGCTTGATGTTTTCTGCTGGCTGACACAAAGCTGTGTTTGGGCTTAAAAGTAATTTACTTCTCAATTCCAACTTCTTTATATAATCTGAAAAGAAGGTTGCTCAGATAATAGCTATTAGCTCTCAATACTCAAGAATTGGAGAGGCCTAACATTCTTTATTTCCCTTTGTCTTCATTGTTGCGCTAGTGCTGGCTTGGGGATTTAATTCTAGCCTCTAGCAAAGAACCAGCACTCCCCAGAGCTACCTGGTAGATGTTGAACTCCAGCTTGTCCTTTTGCAAAAGATCCCAAGTTTCAGAACCCTTTCCTCTGCCTTCTTGGGCCACTTTCCCTGAAGCAAAGATCTTTGCTAGAGCTAATTTAATAACCTAATCTGCAGAATATTTGTCACCTTTCCCAGGTGACAAATTTATATCGGAAGAGGTTGCTGGAGCTCTGTCATTCAAAGAAGAATAGGAATCTGGCCATTTGGGAGATCAGAGGACCAGCAGGGAGATGTGGGCAACAGGCAAAGGGAAGCCACATGGTGATGGTATCAGTCACAGCAGAGAGGGGCATCTTCATTGTTTCCTCTCAAAGTAGATCTAATTAGCATAATCCAATTTGCCACACTCTGTGCACAACACCAATGCATAATTTTTCATGCCCTCCTGGAGCTAGGGTCCTACTCCTGCCAGTCAGAGGTGTCAGCATTGGGTACAGTGAGAAAGGGGGAGAGAAGCATTTCTTAGGTTCCAAGAAAGGAAACTTAGAGGAAGTGGATAAAGAGACAACCACCCAGATAGGAGACCTAAAAGATCTACATAGTCTCCCTTCTGGATATATTGTTTTAATTTATTGAAATAATTTATAGAGAATGATTTAAGCAAAGTTCAATTCAGTTTAACATTTATTAACTGCTAGTGCATAATTAATGATGATAATAAATTACTAATCAGTAACAGAATTAACATTCACTTTGTGTCATGCATTCCACAAAGCATTTGACATAGATGATTTCAATAGTAAGTTCATCAACATTGTGTGATAAGCAGTGGTGTGCCAGTTAATGAGATATCTAAGGAGGAAAGCAAAACCTGATTTGTAATTTGCTGTTTACCATTCACCTTGCTGAACATCCCCATTATGGATAATCTGAAGCTCCCATTCCATGCCAAATTTCTGAATATATAACACTTGACCCACAAAATCCCTGACAATGTAACAACCAGCTTTCACAGTTAGCAGGAGCTGGTTTTGGCAACCCCTGGGCTCAGGCACCATTATTCTCCCCTTTGTTAAGGTGACAAATTCCTCCAAGTTTTCCCAGTCCTCTTGGTTTTAGCATTGAAACACCTGCGCTCAGGGAGTCCTGCCCGTTTTGGAGAAACTGGGATTGTTCACTCAACTTTTTTGCTATGGTCTCAAATTTGTGCCTCTCCAAATTACTATGTTGAAACTGTAGCCTTTACGGTGATCACATTAAGAGCTGAGGCCTTTAGGAGGCCATCAGCCCCACATGTTGGGTTCCTCATAGCATCAATGTTTTCATAAAGGAGAGGAGACAGCTTCCTTGCTTCTTTGACCATGTGAGGAAACCAGGGGAAGGTCCCATCTATCAATCAGAAAGGAGGCCATCACCAGATACAAAGTTTGCTGGAAACTTGGACTTTCCATCTTCCAGTGCTGTGAAAAATAAAATCAGCCAGTTTGTAGGAATTTTGTGACAGCAGCCTGAATGGACTGAGTCACTTCTGTACATAGGAGTAAAGAGAATTTACAGAAACTTGTCCAGATCACACTGGGAGGAGGCCACAGAGCAGCCTTTAGGACTCAAGAATTTAGCTACAAAGCCTGTGCACTTCCCTGCAGCAGGTTCCAGCCATGTTTTTCAGTGGAGAGGGTCAGCCCACAAGTGCCAAAACCATCATAAAGGAGAACACACACACACACACACACACACACACACACACACTTCATAGCAAATGTAAACACTCAAGTGCTTTGTGTAAAAATTAAGCTGTATTATGTGTACATAAAAAAGTGAACCGCAGCCTTATCTAGCTGGTTCCTTTGCTTAATCCCAATACTGAACTGAGCTCAGCCTCAATCCCTAAAAGAAAGGGTCCACAGTCTTCTAGGATCTGGATGAATGTAACTGATGAAAATCCTCCATATTGCACAACGAACGTGGATGAAACGTCTCTGCTTCTCACTACCTACTCACAGCAGTCTGGTCAATGCCACACCTTTTAACAACCCAGGAAATTTTATGAGGAAATCTGCCATCCCTTAAAGATTCACTGTTGAATACAGGCTTCATTAACTATAACATGATCCCTCAATTTAGGAAGTCACTTGAATGATCATTCTTAAATGAGTATCAAGATATTTGTATGAAAAGTATAGCTTCCTTCCTTCTAAACTGAAAAATGAATTCTAGTATAGCTTTTAATTAGAATATCCTTAAAAATAAGTTTCATGAATAATCATGTTAATGTTCCCATTATTTGTTAAGTAAAATAAACTTCTATTTGGAAACTTCACATGTTGATTTTTCATTCCTGATGGAGGTGTTAATAAATATTATTTGCAAAAAAGCCAAATGATTTATTGACTATATAGAGAACATCACTTTTAATCTAATAGACCCCTTTTAATGGGCAAAGTAAATTGTCTTCTACATAGAAACAAGTTTTTCTGATTTTATAAAATGCCATAGTATTCTGAAAGCATTAAATAGTGCAAAATGACATTAATTCACATAAGTAATGTTCCAAAATAGTTGGTTCAACATGAGTATACGTGTATATATAGTATACACTTCATTCCATTAAGTAGTATGTACCTCATTCCATTAACTTTATTTAAGAAATAAGAATATGACAAATATGGCTTTTAGTATGTGACAGAAAATGAAGGACATGTTTATGTTTAAGTTAAAAGTCACAAAATAGTACACAGAAATAGATGTAAATTTTATTTCTTGGAGGACTTCATTCCCTAAGCTCCATTTCATTCTCTAACTGCATGAATATAAAAGTCCAAAAGGGATTTAGGGAAAAAATCTTATAGAATGTAGGATTTAACCTTTGAGGGTAAAGGTCATCTAACTCAAGTGAGTAGCAAAATAATGTATTTAAAGGACAGGAAGCTTAGGAAGTCTGGAAAGAAAAGAATATTAGCAATGTCGTGTTTTCCATAAAGAAGGCATCTGCTGTTTATATCGGTTTGTTTTGTTTAGAAGCCTAGAATTAAAACTGTTATTTTTGCCTCTCATGTCTGACTTCAGAATCTGAAAAAAACCAGATATTATCACAGATTATTATTATTATCACAGATATTATCACAGATTATTAGATTATCACAGATTATTACCACAGATTCCGATATGTTGTATTGTCATTGTCATTTAATTGTAGAAAGTATCTGATTTCTTTCATAATTTGTTCTGTGATCCATTGGTTATTAAGAAGTGTGTTGTTCATATCGGAATCTGTGGGACACAATGAAAGCAGTCTTACAAGGGAAATTCATAGCAGTGAATATGCATATTAGGAAAACAGAACGAGACCAATTAAACAACCTGATGCTGCACCTCAAGCTTCTAGAAAAAGAAGAGCAGGACAACCCCAGAGCTCATACAAGGGAGGAAATTATAAAGATCAGAGGAGAAATCAATGCAATGGAGACTAAGAGAACCATACAAAAAAATCAATGAAGCCAAGAGTTGGTTCTTCGAAAGAATCAACAAAATTGACAAACCCTTACCCAACCTTGTCAGACAAAGGAAAGAAAAGGCCGAAATCCATGCAATTAGGAAGGAAAAGGGTGAAATTACAACAGACCCAGCAGAAATCCAGAGGATCATCAATACCTACTTCCAGAACCGATACGCCAATAAGATGGACAACACAGAAGAAATGGACAGATTCCTAGATACATATGAATTACCAAAGTTGAACGAAGAAGACCAGAAAATTCTGAACAACCCAATATCAATCAATGAAATTGAAAATGTAATTAAAAACTTATCAACTAAGAAAAGCCCGGGCCCTGATGGCTTCACTGCTGAATTCTACAAGACATTTAGAGAGGAACTGCTGCCACTACTGTTTAAACTCTTCAATGAAATTGAAAGGGAAGCAATACTCCCAAATTCATTCCTGGAAGCAAGCATCACCTTGATCCCCAAAGCAGAGAAAGACCCAACCGAAAAAGAGAACTATAGGCCAATTTCACTAGTGAACATAGATGCAAAAATCCTTAATAAGATACTGGCAAACAGAATGCAGAAGATCATCAAGAAGATCATACACCCTGATCAAGTGGGATTCATCCCAGGGATCCAGGGATGGTTCAATATATGCAAATCAATCAATGTAATACACTATATCAATAGAGCCAAGGACAAAAACCATATGATTATCTCCATAGATGCAGAAAAAGCATTTGACAAAGTCCAACATTTATTTATGATAAAAACCCTACAAAAAATTGGAATAGATGGTCTCTACCTCAAACTGATAGAAGCCATCTATGAAAAACCAACAGCCAATATCATACTAAATGGTCAAAAACTGAAATCCTTCACACTAAAATCAGGAACAAAACAAGGATGTCCACTGTCACCACTCTTGTTCAATATAGTTCTGGAAACATTAGCCATGGCAATTAGACAAGAGAAAGAAATAAAAGGAATAAAGATAGGTAATGAAGAAGTCAAATTGTCATTATTTGCAGATGACATGATGCTCTATATAGAAGACCCCAAGAACGCCACCAAAAGTTTTCTGGACTTAATAACCAAATTCAGTCAAGTAGCTGGTTACAAGGTCAACACACAAAAATCAATAGCTTTCCTCTACACCAATGACAGACTCACTGAGAGAGACAAAGGGCAAATAATTCCTTTCACAATAGCATCCAAAAAACTGAAATACCTAGGAATCAACCTAATGAAAGAAATCAAAGACCTCTTCTCTGAAAACTGTGGCACTCTGAAAAGAGAGGTTGAAGATGATATCAGAAAATAGGCAGACATCCCCTGCTCCTGGGTAGGAAGGATTAATATAGTGAAAATGGCCATGCTTCCAAAACTGCTATATAGATTTTATGCAATTCCAACTGAGATCCCAGCAGCATACTTCAGGACCCTTGAGAAAACAATCCAAAAATTCATTTGGAACAAGAAGAGACCCAGAATAGCAAAAGCAATTCTAGGTAACAGAGACATGGCAGGGGGTATCACAATCCCCAACCTGCAACTCTACTACAAAGCTACTGTGATAAAAATAGCATGGCACTGGCAAAGAAACAGACCTGAGGACCAGTGGAACAGATTAGAAGATGCAGAAACAACACCAGACACACTCAGCCATCTCATCTTCGATAAAGGAGCCAAACACCCTCACTGGAGGAAAGATAGCCTCTTTAATAAATGGTGCTGGAAAAACTGGGCTTCAACTTGCCAAAGATTAAAACTAGACCTATATCTCTCACCATGCACTAAACTAAAATCAAAATGGATTAAAGATCTACATATTAAAATAGAAACTCTGAACCAGTTGGAACAGAGGTTAGGTAGAACCCTTGAAGACATTCTGCGCAGCAAGAGAAACCACCAGCAGTGTGAAGAGACAACCCACAATGTGGGAAAAAATCTTCACCTGCTCTTCCTCAGACAAAGGTCTACTATCTCAAATCTATAAAGAACTTAAAAAGATCAGACCTCTCAAATTTAAAGACCCAATCTGAAAATGGGCATCTGAAATGAACAGACATTTCTCAGACAAAGAAGTACAAATAGCAAATAAATACATGAAAAAATGCTCAACATCACTGGTCATTCGAGAGATGCAAATGAAAACAACACTGAGATTCCACTTCACTCCAGAAAGAATGGCTGCTATCATGAAATCAACCAATAACAAATGCTGGCAGGGCTGTGGCGAAAGAGGAACCCTGCTCCACTGCTGGTGGAAGTGTAGACTGGTGCAACCACTGTGGAAATCAGTATGGAGATACCTCAAAGAACTAGGACTGGAAGTCCCATTTGAGCCTGCTATTCCCCTGCTGGGGATCTTCCCCAAAGAATTAAAAGAATCATACCACAGTGATATATGTATGCCCATGTTCATAGCAACACAGTTTGTAATAGCTAAAACTTGGAAACAGCCCAAACGCCCATCAACTGGAGACTGGATAAAGAAAATGTGGTTTTTTTATAAAATGGAGTACTACTCAGCCATAAAAAAGGAGCAATTAGAGACATTTATAGCTAAGTGGATGCACATTGAGGTGATATTCTTAAGTGAAATAAATAGGACACATATATATAAATACCAAATAGTTTCTCTGGTGTGAGAAACTGAAAGTGTAAATAAGGACTAAATGTATAATAGGTAATGTGAAATAGGAAGAAAAGGGGCAAAGGGGAAGGAAGTGGGAGGGCTAGGGGAAAGGATAGAAGGGAATGGGATTAATATGAGAAAATGGAAAAATAGGAACAAAAAACT
This sequence comes from Heterocephalus glaber, assembly GCF_053883595.1. Classification (NCBI taxonomy): domain Eukaryota; kingdom Metazoa; phylum Chordata; class Mammalia; order Rodentia; family Bathyergidae; genus Heterocephalus; species Heterocephalus glaber. The sequence continues at coordinate 4,307,546 of NW_028258153.1, forward strand.
TTGTAAATAGGGAGTAATGGAGGGGTTGAAGGGAGGGCTGGGCAAGGGTGAAAAATAAGAACCAAGAGAGACTATGTAAAGGTGCAAATTTCCAATGATGAATGTCATTATATTCTATACCTAAAATGTACCAATCATTAGAATGAATAATCAATAATGTAAAATAGTAAGAAAAGGTCCAAAGGGGTAGAGGTCATGGGAGGGGCAAGGGAAAGGAGAGAATGAAAATGAAAAATGATGAGAAATGGAAAAAATGGAATTAAAGTCTTTGTAAATAGAGAAGGGTGGAGGGCATGAAGGGAGGGCCAGGAATGGGGAAAAAATAAGAACCAAGACATATTATGTAAAGGTACAATTCCCAATGAGAAATGTAATTGTGTTGTATACCTACAATGTGCCAATAAAAGAATTTAATTAAAAAAAAAAAAGAAGTGTGTTGTTCAAGTCCCATGTGTTTATGAAATTCTTGAGGTTTCTTTTGCTATTGATCTCCAATTTCATCTCACTATGGTCTGATAATATACAAGGGATAACTTTAATTCCTTTGCATTTACTTAAACATGTTCTATGAGTGAGTATGTGGTCTATTTTGGAGAATGACCCGTGTGCAGCCAAAAAGAATGTGTATTCTGATTTTGTGTTGGAACATTCTGTAAACATCTGTTAAGTTCATTTGTTCAGGAGTTTCATTGAGTTCTAGTATTTTGTTGCTTATTTTTTTGTCTAGTTGATGTATCTATTTGTGACAGTGGGGTATTGAGGTCCCCCACTACTATTGTATTAGTGCTTATTTGATTTTTCATGTCTGTTAGTATTTGTTTTATATAGTTGGGCACACTAGTGTTTGGTGCATATATGTTTATTATTGTCATCTCTTCCTCTTGGATTGTTCCCTTTACAAGGCTGTAGTGTCCTTCTTTGTCTCTTAATCAGTGTTGGTTTGAAATCCACTTGATCTGCAAAGAGGACAGCTATTCCTGATTTTTTTCGGGTTCCTGTCTCATGGAGTATTGTTTTCCACCCTTTAACTTTCAGTCTACGAGTTTCTTTTTGAATTAAGTGTGCTTCTTGTATGAAGCATATTGCTTGATCTTGCTTCTTGACCCATTCTGCCAGTCTATTTCTTTGATTGGTGAATTGAGACCATTAACATTGACTGTTATAACTGATATATATTGACTTATCCTTGTCATGACTTCTTCTTTTTGTTAGATTCTCCCCCTTTACATTTACTTTCTTGTCATGCTTGATGGATTCATTCTGTTGTGCTCCCTAGGGTTGTGCTCCTCACTGTCTTTTCCTAGGATATTGTTTAAAAAAATTTGGAGTGCTATTTTGGTATTCATGAAGTACCTAAAGGTGCTCTTTGTCATGAAAGTATCTTATTTCTCCATCAATTTTGAAAGATAGTTTTGCAGGATAGATCAATCCAGATTGGAGGTTGTTTTCCTATAGGGCTTGAAATACATCACTCCAAAATCTTCTTACCTTGAGGTTTGCATTGAGAAGTCTTCTGTGATTCTGATGGGCTTTCCTTTATATGTGATTTGTTTCTTTTCTCTAACCGCTTATAGAATTTTGTCCTGCTGTTGAGTTTCTGGAATCATAGCTATTATATGCCTGTGTACATTTTTTTTGATCATGGCTAGTCAGAGTCCTATATGCCTCACTTATCTGTATGTTAAGTTCTTTTCCCCTGCTTGGGAAGTTTTCTACCATCACTTCTGTGAACAGTTTTTTTTTTTATGTCATCTGCATTCTCTTCTGTTTCTTCATTGACTCCGATAAGTCTTATGTTATTTTTCTTTGCATCATCTAGTAGCTGCTGGATTGATTTCTTGTGGGCCCTTACAACTTTTAAGAAATTTTTCTTTTCCTGGTCACTAATTGCAATCCTGTCTTCTATATCTGAAATTCTGTCCTCACATTGGCTCATTGTACTGTGATTAAATTAAAACTCAGTGGAGTTTTTAATCTCCTGGAAATCTGTTTGCATCTGTTTTATGGATTCCATTTCTTTCTTATGTTGGGATACCATCATGTTCTTCAGCTCCTCTATTTTTTTTTTTATCTGTGTCTGCTCTAGATTTATTAATCATGTCTTACACTGTGGACACAATCTCTGTTGTTATCTGAGAAATTATTCTGATTTTATTTTTTCCAAATCCTCTTTCATTGCCAGTTCAGGGAGTCCAGTTTGTTGAGTATCAGATTGTTCCACCTCATTGCCCTTTAGGGTTGCCTTAGGTGATCTGGGAATCTGGTTTTGAGACTTGTTTATGTGTCTTCTCATTTCAATAGATGCAGCCAACTGTGCCTTTGTGAAGGTGATTTTGTTCTCACAGTGGTCTTCAATTCTCAGCAAGTTACCAAAAGACCTGTTCCTTGCTGCTCATCCCTGTGCCAATTCCAGGGTTCAGAATGGTGGCCTTCTAGATCCTTGCACTGCCCTGTTGTCTGAGCAGGGCTCTGGCTGGGGCCTGTGCACACTTGGGATGGTATCTGGGCATGCCTCTGGCTGGGGCTTGCCCCTGCCTACATAGCTGTTGTCTGGGAGGGCCTTTGGCTGGGGGCTGTGCACCCTAGTTGTTGGTGTCTGGGCGAGTGTCTGGCTAGGGTCTGTGCATACTTAAGGATGGAAACTGGGCAGGCTGTTGCATGTGTGCCTATGCTGCTCTTTTCCAGGTGGGCCTTTGTCTGGGGCCTGTGGGCCCAAGTGGCTGCAGTTGGGGCATGGCTCTGGCTGGGACCTGCCCGTGGCTCACCATTCTGGTCCACACCAGCTTCTCACTTTGATCAACTTTCTTATTCATGGATAATTCTTATTAAAACACAATGATTGTAAGAAAATATTGAACAAAAAGATAGAAGATGCAATAAACGGTGTGTGAAGAGAAGTAAATTCAAGAAATATCAATTTAAAAAGTCATTAGAACAATTAAGTTGTTCTATACTGTGTTCTAACAGTAAGGCTTTAAATTACCATCATTAATAAATTAATAGACCTGAAGAAATTTTTAAATATTGTTGTAACAATAATAACAAAAATAACACTGGTCATGAGTTTAACTTGAACTAAATTGTAAGCAAATAAAAACACAGGAAATATGTAATCTGAGAAACTTTTTCTAGAGTTTTTAATTCGATGGTTCATCAAGATCTAAATTAGCACTAGAGTTTGCTAAATATGTATGCAAAAATTTTAACTGTGTTCTTCCTTTCTTATTTTTTATTTTTCTTATTTTGGTGAATAATATAAGTCACTAAATGGAATAGAACAAAGTAGGTTCTGTGCTGGAGACCAAATTGAGTCACAGAGACTCAGAGTGGGACTTGGAGCCAAGAGTGTGATGAGCTGCCTGGCAAGGTGGGTTAAGGAATAACGCAAGGCAGGAGATTACCCAGTGTTAGATGCTAAAGCCCAAGCAGGGTTAGGATGGCATTCACTTCGGGGCTGCAGGCTGAGAGGTGGCCTGGCCATGTGAGCTGGAACATGAGCAGGTGACAGAGCCCAGTTGTGTTCAGGAGGAATCCTGTGCAGAAAGGATCTTCAGTTTACATAGACTAGAGTTCACAGCCAACACAGAGCGAAATCAGAGGGTGAGGTTTGGAGCCCAAACAGGGCATAACGGATGTCCTTAGAAAGGGATGGCTCCAAGAGGGGTTTTAGAACATGGACAGGATGAAAAGAGTAGCTGCCTGACTGGGAATTCAGCACTGGAACTGGAGTCCATTGGGGTGAAAAAAATGTTCCCATATGTTGGGGATAAGGTATCTTGTCCTAGAGTTTAGAAGGGAGGAGGGTTTTTGCTCAGTTGACAGGGCAGTGGCAGCAAGGTGAGATTGGTTACAAACAGAGGGACCAATTAAATATATAAACATCATGAGGACAGTACGAACCAGCTTTCTCAGTATTGGAGAAAGAAGTTTTAAATACAGAAAGGAGAAAACTGAAATGAATGTTGAGTATCTGAACCAGAATTGGAAGAAGTATTAGTTTTAGCCCATGGTTTCCAATCTATAGAGATAAATATAAATGCTTATGTATGTACACATGAATGTATGAATGCGTGCATAACGTAATTTTGTTTATATCACATAGACACACACAAAACACATACGCACTTCTACTAGAAAATAACAATACTACAATAGCAATAGACACAACTAACTTCTGGATTTTGGCTTTTAAATGACACTGTCCACAGGGATATGTAGGGAAGTATCTCATCCCAGATCCGGGTCAGGAAACTACTTGCTATTGTGTAAAAGACATGCTCAAAGACTAATGGGGACATGTGAAAAAAGCAAAACAACGACAAAACACTAGCTGAGAAGAGATCTCAATTACCACATTTGAAGCTAGTTGTATCCTCAAATAAATAATGTTAATGACTGAAGAATTTATAGGTTTAGTACAGAAAAGAAAATATAGAAGGAGTGGAAATTATAAATAAAAAGAAAATAGTCAATAGGCATGAAAGGACAAAAAACACCCAAGTAAATGAAACTCTTATAACATAGACAAACCTCTTGGAAAAATAATACAGGAAAGTAAAAAAGGGGTTACAGAGAAGCAATATCAATATTGCCATAATTTCAAATATGTATAGATTTAATGACTCAAGAGGCTCATAAAAATTAAGACCAATAAATTTGCAAACTTAACTGTATAACTTTATAGAAAATAATAATTAACTGTAGTTTATTATAAAACATGTATATGAATTGGTTAGACAAATTTGTAAAGGTAAATTGATAGTAAATAGTTACATCCCATACAGTTCACAATTTTTAACACATACTCTGCCACAATTCTGAGTTTCAAATTGTTATCAGCATCTTACTGAACTTTTAAAGAAAACGTTATTTCATCTATATGAGAGAAATAAACAGAAACCCTTTCTTACCAAAGTATAAATTTATATGTACAAGCCTGGTGGAGACCATTCAAAAGTAGAATTATGAACTAATCTCACTATGAACAAAAGGAAAAAATCCTTAATAAATATTAGAAAATCAAATTCAACAATTTTAAAAAGAATAATGTATTATAATCAAGTACTGTAATTTAATACTTTATATATGTATATTATGTATATATAATTCATATAGTCAATTACTCAAAAAGACACCAGTGATATTACAAGTGAAATATTAATATAATACACTACATTAACAAATTAGAAAGTAAAAAACACATAATCATCACAACAGTTATAGGACGAGTGATTGCTCAATTCAATACTCTTTCCTAATAAAATCCTTAGCAAATTATGAATAGAAAGATGTATCCTTTCTCTAGCAAATTTTATCTACATCAAACAGTATGACCAAGTTCAAAAGCAGGTTTTATATAATCTTGAACCAGATAAGGATACCTAGTATCACCTCTACTAGTCAACATTTTCCTATCAGTCCTTTCCAAACTTATAATAAGGAAAAAGAAATGAATATCAGACAGACATAAATGTCTATAAATAAAATCCAAAGGAAATGAAAACAAACTATTAAAATTTAATAAGATTTTCACCAGAGTTCTTGTAATTAATACAAGCATAGGAAAAATCATATAATAATTATTTAAAATAATACTTTAATTTAATAATTTAATGCATGTTTTCTTCTTTCTAATCTGTTAATGTGTATTACATTAATATGTTACTGTATAATATCATCATTGTATTTTTGAATAATTGAATATGTGCATTATATATACATCACATATATATATAAAGTCAGAGTATTGATTATAATATATTCTTTATAAATTGTTGAATTTGATTTTCTAATATTTATTTAGATTTTTGTCCTTTTGATCATAATGAGATTAGTTCACAATTCTATTCTTGAACAGTCTGCACTAAAACATCAAAAACATATAAATTTATACTTTGGTAAGGATAGATTTTATTCAATAATGTGAAAATGTACAATTGAACAATATTGACACAGATTATAAGCTACCTAGGAAAGAACCAAACAAAATATGGGCAAATAATATATAAACTGTAATTGAAGGTTCATAGAGGACACTTTATATGTATATATGTATATATATATAATATATATGTGCGTGTATACACATATTTGTGGTTATGGATATGTAGCATCAGAAGATATCTTTCCTCTCCCATCTTATGCTACATGTTTACATAGTCCATAAAATTATCAGACACATTTTTTGATGGCACTAAGAAAATCATTATTAAAATTTGTGCTAAAAATATACATCAGCAGCCAAGACAATTTAAAACAATAAACAAAGTTGTGGAATTTACTCTACCAGAGAGAAAGAATTGCTATAAAACTACAGTAATTAAAGAAGTTTGTATTAACACAGGAATAGATAAAAGATTTAATGCAACAGAATTAAAATTCTATGAGAAAAGCATGCATGTTTGGGAATTTGGCAATCAGCATCCATGGCATTACACACTGGTAATGGTGTTGAGCTGAGTAGTTTTCTTTATGGAAAAAAATAAATTAAGTTCTTACTTCATATTACATCTCCAAATTAATTTTAGGGGATTAAAAACAAAATGTAAAATGATTTACTGTCATTGGAGCAATATTTAATAGAATTTCTTTATGAACTCTGATGGGAAAGTATTTCTCTGCTAGAAGCACACCTCTGGAATGAAATAAAAAGTTAGGACTGTATTAAAATAAAAAATCCTTCACATAAAAGGCACAATGTACAAAGATGAATAAGTAAAAACTAAAAAAATAAATACAATGAGTGAAAATAAGCATTCGTACCCAAATTTATGTAATTAGATATAACTGTGAAAAAATCTAAGCAACCATGTAGGAAAATGGTCAAATATATGCAAAAAGCACTTCACGGTCTGAAGGCCATGCACAATCTCACAATGTACCAGGAAAATGCAAATTCAAACATGTTTGGAAATTTTATCTCATAACTACTAGTTTGGTAAAATGTTTTTAAGTATAAAAGTGTTGAAAGTTGATGATTATGTTATAAACAGTCACTACTGCTGAGAAAGTAAATTGTTACCTCTACTTCGGTGAATAATTTGGCAATAGCTAAGTTTAAAATGTTCTAGAACTGAGAGTTGCACTTCTGATGTGCATTACACCTTATATGTCCACCCAGAAAACCTATTAGTGCAGTATGAAGTACAGTAGAACTATACCTTGGTTAAAATGAGTGAGAACTACAGTTTTGCAACTATAGATCTCAAAAGCATGTTTAGTGAAAGAAAAGAACATGAAACCTATTGAATATATGTTATAATTTATATAAAACAACCATACACTTCCTGAACATGTTGTTGTGTACTACTGACCTGGAAGAATATACAAATATTTGATAGTGGTTGTTTAGAAGAAGAAAAAGTGCAAGTTTGGGGAAGAGACTTAATTAACAGTGGTTTTTTTCTTGGTTAACATATCTTTAATACAGTTCACAACAATTCATACATTTTCTGACTAAGAGCGGAGTTTGAAGATTCTCAATACAAAGAAATGATAAATATTTGAGAAGATGGAAATGTTAATTATCGTAATTTGAATATTATACCTTGTATGCATGTTTCTACTTATCACACTGCATCTTATAAATGTATATTATATGTCAATAAAATACTTTTTAAAAAGTCAGAAAGGAGTTTATAAAATATATATCATAAGCAATAATGGCAAGACAATTTATAATTTTTAATATTGATTTATAAGTATGTGAAAATTTTAATACCATTCACATAACTGTTTTTACCATGTTTTACTACATTAAAATGCATGAGTGTTATCTGCTGATTCCATCTTTTATGTTGGTAAGTATTAAAATGATACATATGGATGAAGACTCGTTGTTTGCTCAATAGTATACTTCCTTTGAACATTCCTTATTAATTCACAACTGACCTGTCAGTTTTTGGAAGGCATGGTATGAAATCGATAAATGGCAGGTATCCAGAGACAACATGAAGTGTTCCAAGAAAATGCCTTTGGTGAGAAAGAAATCAATTTGAATCTCCAGTCTGCAATGCAATATCTTCAAATGATCCAAATATTGTCTCTTACAATGAGAGTCCCCAGTGAAAGGTACACACTGTCAATATCAGGAAGGCAGGACATAGCCTGGGCAGTCTGTGGCTGGAAATAATATTAAGGTTAAATATTAAACCAAATTTTGTTAATTTACAGCTCATTCCTTTATGAAATTAGAAGGCATTGGAACTTGTGAAGCAAGTGGCAATTATTTGATTTGCCAGAAATGCACATCATTTTCCATTTCTTTAGTCTGAGTCTGTAGGTAGACAATTCTCATTGCTGAGCTTGGTGCTAGTCATTTGGTTTGTTTTAAGCCAAGGAAAACAGACAGAGGATGGTTAAACTGACACAACAAAATTCACTATGGTATATTCACAAAATTTTACATTTTCTAAAAGTGATAATAGCTATATTGTTCATTGGAGAAGATTCATACAGATCTAGGACAGAAAGAGGCAGTATTTTTCCCTTGACACAAGACACTGGGAATGCATTAACGTAAAAACCAGAAACAGAAGATGTTCCTAAAAAAATGTGCTAATGTACCTGGTGGATGAGGAGACTTTTTATGTTGCCCCCCCACCCCCACCCCCGGTCTAGAGACTCGAAAAACTGATGATTACAAACAGCTGAAAGATTTGAGATTCTGACTCCTGGGTGATTTGGTGAGAAGACAGCCTCTTTTTTTTGAAAGAAAAGGAAGAATTACTAATGAGGGGGAGAAAAACAATGTACATGTATAAATAATTTACAGGTTATTAATCTGTAATGTATTGGGCTCTGAAAGCATCTGTAGATTTCATTTCTAACTAACATGTTGTAAACAAAATGTGTTCTACTTAAATTTTCACAGCTCAGTTTGCTGAGAAATCATTAGCAGTGGACCCTCACAAGAACTAATCCAGTCCTTAAGGGGCTATCTTAATGTGTGGCTCTCTCTTTCAGTCACTGGTAATTTTACAACATTTATGGATATTGCCAGAGTTAGGGCCAATGGATATTTGCTAGAAGCAGTAGGGGAAAACACAGTAATTAAGGGAACATAGTAGTTAACCTCAATTAAAAGGAACCTTCAGGACAAAGTTTTCTGATTTGCGGCAGTCAATTGGTTCAACCCTTTGCAAGAGCGTTTATCTATTAAATTTGCATTGCCTATGTCACCAGCAGCATTTGGTTCTGAGGCTTTCTGTCACTAGTCAGTGATAGAAACCTTTCAACTTCATTTGAGACTATAAAAATCTCCATCTGGAAAAAAAGTTAATTTTTAGTTATTTTATTTAGCTATTGTTTATTTTCATTTTATTTTGTAAATTATTCTATTACAGACCTAGACTACATTATACCTTCAACTGTCCAAATTATGTTCTGGAGAATTTCTGTAATAATAGGAAAAAAGAAACATGGTAATATTTTTTATGCCATTACTGACTGGCTCCACAAAAGAAAGGAAACCACAACTTTTAAATGTTATTAAACCCAAATTCCTCAGCAAAAATCAACATATCTTTACACTGTTACATCATGCAGAACAAGGAAGAAGTTCCTCCAGGAAGTCCCCACAGAGCTGCTACATCTGTCCCACCCTTTTGGCATTCCACATCTCAGGACTTCCCATCCCATCATTCACTGTAGGTGTTTCCACAGGGTTGGAAAATCACTAGGCTCCTTGAGAACGGTGATTAGCTTCAGTGACTCTGCAATGGGACTTCGAGCTTATAGCTTGCATTCGCAGTTGCTTACCACTTCATTGATCCAATTACACCATCAAGTTAACCCAAGTAACTAGATCATGCATAGGAACAAGCTCATTTGCCATTATGATGATAAAACCGGGTTAGTCATGCCATGATTTGGGCTATTTGTGTTGCACAGGTTTCTCTGTTCTTCAACCATCATGTAAGGTGTTCAGCATCCTCTACTGAACACCCCTTTCCCTTTCCACACCCCAACCCCAGTCAACAAGTTTTATTTTAAACTATTTATCTAAGAGTGGGGTAAACTTCTCTCCCATGCTACTGAACAATTCATTCTGGGGAAAAAAGACCAACACAAACAACCCTTAGGTAAACTACTTGCTTCCTAATGAACAGCACCTTTGGGCTCCAGGCTGCAGAGCCAAATAAATGACTGGGCAAGCCTAAAAGCTCATTCTTGGCCTGTAGGGCCTAGCCTTAGGCATGTGTGGCCATATTCAGATCATTAAGAATCTTCCATTGCCATTGCTTTCCCTTTTTTTCTATTTAAGAAACCAGCATGGCGCTGGCATCCATCCTGCCCACACCTGTATGTTTTATTCCACATTTTCCCCTTTCCCTACTCTTCACCTTGTGCTTCCTGCTTTCTCTTCTAAACTGTATAAAATCTAGTCTTTTTCTCCCGTCAGTGGCCCTAGTTTTGAGGTTCACTAGTGGGCATGCACACAGCTGGGGACCTACCCATTTTATTGTCTCGCGCAGCCCACCACAGAGGGTCACAGCCTTGTTAGGAACTTACTTTCTCATCCAAGCATCCACAAAGTCCAACAGGAGTTTAAGAAGGATGCGCAGAGCTGAGCTGAAACCGTTGCAGAGAACAGAGCCCAGAGGGCTTCATTTAAAATCCTTCCCATCTCTAACTCACACATGTGTTACTGAACAGTTTCTCAGAAGAGTAACACAAAATTCAAACCTTGGATATATCTTGTACCTTAGCAAATATAAACTAAACCTGTAAAATATTTTTCTGCTATAATGAGGAGAGAAGTTTTTAAAATCTAAGTCTCTCTCTATTTTTTCTACTTGAGGCTAAGGAAAGCATCTTCAATTTTAAGGAAGATATTAATTCATGTGTTATTCCTGCCTATTAATATTTTCTAACCTCTACAGACATCACAATAAACAAATCTGTTTTCACTTGCCAAATTGTGTTTCTGAGTTGCAGTTACTGAAAGATATTTCAGCTTTAAGTGTTCTGATCAAGGTGTTGCTTTCCCAAAATTTGTTCTAGATCCCGTCACCTTAAACTAAGCATCTGTTCAATAGCCATGTTTTGGTTTTGTTTAAAATAGACTTTGGTAATGGGAAATGGTTCTTCAAGAAAATAATTTTGAAGAAAAATTTGACAATGCAGAAGCCAAATGAAGGAGACAATTAGCGAAGAATACAAGATTGACTTTATACGTTTTACCTCTCAGACAAATTTTAAAAATCTCAAGTGCAGAGGAGAGAAATTAAGGGTCAGAAAGAGAAAAGTAGAATTGTCTGTACTTAAAAAAAATTATGGAAAAAGTAAGAAACTGGAAATAAGGTGTTGTGTGTAGTGTTTGTAGCTGGGTTTGTTTCAGTTCAGCATTTATCAATACCTGTGATAACACCACTAAGGACGTTTGTTCACTCATTAAGTGAGATTTTATTGAACACTTTGAGGGTGAGAATACAGTGAATACAAAAAGGAATAACTCATGCTCCTTTGCCCTCAAAAGTCCTTCCTTGATCTGGGTAAAAAAAGGAAATAAACTTTATTACAATGACAAAAATATAAAGGGCAATTCTGAAGATATAGGTGATTTACACTAATGTAGAGCACCCAACTATTGAGAGAACAGCTTTGACTGAATCAGTCTTCAAGTAGGCAGCAGGGAGGTATTTGGGGGTAAACTGTAAAGAAAATGGAGAATTTTACTGATCATGGCAAAAAATGTAGAGTATTTTTTCTTTGAAAAGTTTTCATGAGCTTTCTTTGAAAACATTTGTTATGTTTGCTAAATCTGTATTTCTAAATAGGCCTGTTTTCACTTAAAAGGTTTTTGCTTTAAGTAAAATATTCATGATTAAGTGAGGAGGATCAGGAAGTAAGACTGAATCCTTGTCTATTGCTTCCATTTGAGGACCAGGAGCAAAGAAAGTAGAGGGTGACTGTGGGGATGTTGGAATCGCAAAGCTAAATAATGAAGTGAGAACAAATGTCAAATGGAGTCTAATGATGTGTTGCTAAATAAAATCAATATTTAGGGCTACTTCCTCACTGAAAAAATACTGACATATGCTCTTCTTTGTACACAGGTTAGAAACACAGATTACAGAGCTGCATGGGTTTTTGCCCTACATCTACTACTTACTAACTGCACGAATTTGGGAAAGTTATTCAACTTCTTTATGCCTCAATTTCCACATCTGTTATTTGAAAGAGAAGGCTTGTTCTGACAATTTAAAAAAGTAAATGCACCTAAAGTATTTAGAACAATGGGTGACACATAATAACTCTTTTGTAGCATTTATTAGTGATGATTATTATAATGATGAGGGTAACATTCATTTCTTCAATAAATATTTATTTGATGCTTATATATCAATCATACCAAAGACTATAAACTTTGGAATCAGAATACTCAGTTTATTTGTAAGTTTTGAGGTCAACTGTAACCAATTTACTTGCTTTGCAACTTTCAACAAGACATTTAATATATATACTCTGAACAGTTTCTTCATCTGGAAATTGGAGTTTTAAGTACAACATAGTTAAGAGCATTAGTTTTGATTAAGTGAAATGATTATAATATTCCTGGGAAGAACTCAAAGAATTTTGCAATTAATAAGGCTTATGGCTATATAAGTAAATATTTTTAAGTATATAAGTACTTTTGTACTACCTAACTTGAGTATACAATGCTTTGAAGACTGAATATCTAATTTTAAAGTTGAGAAATAAAACTGGACTAGACCAATAGAATTACCCAGAATATCTGAGGTAGAGTGTGTCATTAATCAGCTCTAGGGCTTTATAAATGTCACTATATTGTTATTATCTCCAGCCTTTCATTTATACAATAATGAGAAGAAACTGAGAGACTTGGAAAGACTCTCTCAATTCTGTCATTCTACAGTGACTTGCTTTAGTGGGGAGATTAAGACACTATACATGGTCAGATGAGGATCTTACACAAATGATTTTGTTTATAGTTCTGTGTATTTGTTGTAACCATTCAAAAACCTTATATTAAAATCGTATGCAGAGTTTCAATGATGTTTTCCCAAGTTTGGGACTTCATTTCATAAAGACAGCAAAAAGAATGGCAATGACTTTCAAAAGTCGGAGTTATAATCATAGTATCAAAGAGATAGTCGAAGCCTGATTATATATCACAAAGCTACAAACTATGGCAGGGTTCTGATTAAACTTAACATTTCATTAATGACCTGGTGAAATCTCTAACTCAAAATGAATAATAAAATATACCCATTTAGGTCTGAAAAAATCCTTAATCTATATCTGGAAATTTTGGTTTCAACCCGGTAAAGACTAAGCTCACAGAAGTCCATAGAATCCACTGCTTACAGTCAAAAACCCTGGGAAAAAATCAATTTCATAGGTGGATGACTGAGGGGGCTCAACTATTGGGGAAATAAGCCATGTCCAAATAAGTTTCCCATTTTTCCTTTACATGTGGCTTTCCTAGGGAAGATCTGCCTTTGAATGAGAGACACAGTATTATTGGTACAAGCAGATAAGCTGCAAGAGATAAACTTCTCTGCCTAGCAGAACCAGTGGAAAAAAAAGATGGTTCTGGGCTGGAGACATTAACTTAGGAGCAAGCCCTAAAGGGAAAAGATCCAGAAGAGAGCCCTTATGTCTAAGTCTGGACCAATGAGAGTCTCAAATTCTATGTATATGTGTGACAGACACGAACATTAGCGAAGACTTTAAAAATGGAATTCAAATTTGAATGTAGTCCACAGCCACAAATGAGATAAAAGCTTCAGTCAGAAATGGATAGGGTCAAGTTTAAAACATAAATTTCAACATTCTCTAGAGGACCAAAAGTCTAAACAACACAATATGTACAAGGTCCTGGATATACTTTAAAATTTGCAATATGAGAGAACCAGAAAAATGTGACCAATTTTCAAGGCACCAATCAACAAAGACCAACTCTGAAATGACCAAAATTTGGGGATTATCAGACTAAAGCCTTAATGCAGCTAGTATGTTTCCTGTGGTAAGAAAAACTGAAATAAATGCAATGATAGTCATAGAAGAAATCGAAAAAAATTTAAAAGAACAAAGGAAAATTTGAACTGAAAAATTTAACATGTAAAATGAAAAAAGTCACCGAAAGGGATCATTAGCAGAAAGAGATCTCAGGGGAAAGAAAGAGCCTGAAGACAATGGTGGAAATTATCCAATCTGAAGAGCAGAGTGAGAAATCAAATTGGGGGAAGGAAAGAAAACATTTTCAGGAAATTGCATATACATCCATCACTGGAGTTTTAATCAGAGAAGAAAGCATGACAAACTTATGGTCATCAGCTTTCCAAATTTGGGGAAAGACATCAATTTAAAGATGAAATCATGCTAATTTGCATCATGGTCAAATGATATAAACCAAAAATTAAAGAAAGTAAAGAAAAAAAAAGACCATTATAGGATAGTGATGATAACTTCAGTGCCCATGTATTTCTCCACAACACTGTTCTGAAGGTAGGTAATGGTAATCTTTAAAGTGCTGGAAGTAGAGTCCAACCAGAGTACTATATATGGTGAAAGTATCCTTCAGAAATAAAGGTGGAATAAAGACTTGCTCAGGTTTTAAAAATCTAAGAAAATGTGCTCCCAGTAGATCTTCTCTACAAATATGCCAGAAGAAGTTCTACCTACTAAAGGGAAAAAATTTCAGGAGACCTATTTCTTTAGGAAGAAAAAAACTAAGAAAAATTGATAAGGGTAAACAGAGTATATTAACCCTTAAATTATTTAAAATATGATTATAGAAAGCAAACTTTTAAAAAAAGTTGGGTAGAACAATATACATGTATTTGTACATGTATAATAAATCTTATATAAATATATACAAAAATATATATGACAATGTAACATAAAACTCTACATTTATATTGGGCAGCATGACAACTATATGTATTCTGGAATAGATTAGATGTGAATATTTTTATCCTTAAAACAAACACCAAAAAAGAAATACAGGGCAGGGGATTTAGCTCAGTGTTGCCGTTGCCTGCCTCATAAGCACAAGGTCCCAAGTTCGATCCCTGGTACCAAAAAGAAATACAAACAACATCTAAATAAAGCAAATGCTACAAAATACTTAAATTATCAAAAAAAAAAAACAAGAAAAGAAAATATAAGGGAATGAAATACAGGGGAGGAAAAACTGAAAACAAATACTAAAATAATGAATCTTAATCAAACAACATCAGTTACTACATAGCAGGAAGACATTAACAGAGGGGTTAATGCAGGAAGATCTTCCTTTAAGTTTCCTGCCAGAGACATTTAAATATAAATAGAGATATGATGCTGAGAGTGATTGTTTGGAAAAAGTATGCCATGTAAACAGTAAGCATCAGATGGTTAGAGTGATAATTTTAACATAGGATGAATAAGTTTCAACACAGGGAATACTACTGCAGATACAGTTCTTTCTATAATGACAGAAGGGAAATAATTATAAATGTACAAATGTCTGATAGTAGGGCCTTAAATACACAAATCAAAAATTGACAGAATTAAAGAAAGAAAACAGACAAGTCCACCATTAGAACAGAAAATTTTACCATCCCCTCTTAGCAATTGATTGCATGCTAAATAATAAAATTAGAAAGGACACGGCAGGTCTGAAAAACAGTATCAATCATTGTGATCTAGCTGACATTTAAAAGTGAAAAAAGAAATCTTACATAGGTGATCCCATTTATAAAAATTTCTAGAAAATATAAAATCATCTCGGGACAAGAAAAATCAATGGTAGCCTTGGAATGAAGTAGAGGGAAGAATACAATGAAAAAGGCATGAAGGATCTTCTAGGTGGTGATCAAATATTTTTATCTTGATTTCAGTAGTGATTCATGGGTGTTTGTATAGGTAAGAACTACTCATATTAAACACTGTAAATATGTAAAGTTCATTCTACTGGAATTATATCTCAATAAAGTCATTAAAAATGAGCCCTTATTCTAAGTAGATCCTCATAGGTTTCATCAAACAGGTCCACAGCACAAAAAGTAAGTAAAAAAAAAATCTTGGGATGGTTATTCAATTTCTTATTAGAAATATACAAGCTTTAGACTAGAGAAACGTATGGATCATATCAGAAGCTGGGTCATATTTTTGTTCATTCATTGAGTAACTAATACACGTTAGGCCACATAATTAATGGCCAATAGAGAGATAGGCATTTAACATCCCTTTCGATCCTCATTCTATTCCATTGTTTAAATCACAATTTTGGGTTGTGAGACATCGCAAAACAACTCACATTCCACAGGTAACTTCATAGATTGTACTTAATGATGGTCCTTAGCATTTCTGTCATTTATATACATGAGAATTCACTACCAGAGAAACTTAATATGTAGAGATTTCCCCAGGGATGATATGACCATCCTGGTAATCATTGGGCTGGAGCAAGCCAAGAAAAAGCCAGAAAGGCCAATGACTCTCGCACTAAAAACTCAGATGTAGTAGCTGTGGACTAGTGTACTTGGAGACCAGGATTGCTCCTTCCAAATGCCATGTGTTTTGTATCACAAGTTATTTTCCAGAGGCTGCCATTATAACATGTTTCAGGATCCTTTTGTTTGGTTGTAAAATGTAAAATTATTTCTGCTTGGTCTGAGGGTATAGCTCAGCAGTAGGGCACTTGCCTAGCATGTGTAAGGCCCAGGGTTCTAGCCCCAGCACTGCAAAAATATAAAACATTCAAACAAAAATCAGAGGATATGCTCTTTAAAACTGTGAAGTTTTAGTGGAACTCCAAAAAAGCAGTTTATGTTTTGTACCCTTTCTTTCAAAGTTCCTATACCCGTGGAACTTGCTAACAAAACAATATAGTTATCGTTTTCTGAATCTAGCTCAGTGTTTATTTCATCTCCAGAAAAATGCTCCACAATGATAGCTATAATAGGCAAATACTTTGTACATATTGATACATTTAATGCCATAGCAATGATCAGGTCCTTTATTTTATTTGCTTTGTTATATAGAGAGAAAATAGAAGCATAGGACTTTAGGTAAATAATGAGTCACATAATCGGAGGGACTAATGCTGAACTTTACACTCAGTACTCCAGCTCTAGAGTTTGAGGCTTTAGCCACCAGGACTGCATTCCTGACTGATTTCCTCCTGTTACCATTTTTCAGGAATAATACAGACAGGAGAAAATGACAGAGAAGGGTTTTGGAGGAGCTTGTCATCCTATAGCTTGTAGCCAGCCATCTGGAACCACAAGTAAAGCCAGCTAGATTACACTGACACAGGTGTACATGCAGTCCTTCTCTTTGAAACATTTCAGAGTAGTAACAGAATTCCCTCAGCCTACTTACTGATACCAGGCATGCAGGTTGATTACAAAGGCCAAAGAGTGTGTACATTAGAACCAAGACTCCGTGCCTCAATTCACTGAATAGCCCTGTGAGATCGACACCACGAACTAATAGCTTCCAAGCAGACAATTTTAAACAGAAACATGAAAATATTATAACAGATGCTGTAGTCCACACGTTAAGAGACAGTTTATGTGTCTAAATAATATTTACTTCCTAATGAGTTAATTTTAGCAACCGGGATATTTTTGCCCTTAAATATAATGGCTTTTGCTAGGGAAAACATGTACTTAAAACTCCCTAGAATTTACTATTTACCAATCATAGTTAGTGGGTCATAATATGGGAATGTGGAGGTTAAACTAGAACTGGAAACAATGCTGATCCTCCCCCTATGATGTCAAAATGTATTTTCCACAAAATAAAAATTGGTTGATAGAAGTCAAAACAAAACAAAACAAAAATCTCTCTATATTTTTACCTAGGTTAGTGAATGACTCAGCTGAAAGCAGATATTTTCATTTCCAAAACAAAACACACAGTGCCAAAGCTGTAGACTCCTATTTTTTTTTAATTTTCCATGTAATTTTACTTGCATACAGCTTCCGTTTAAATCTTAGTTAAGATTTCACAGAGAAATGCACATCAATTATATACCCAACTGTGAACAAAATTTTGCTTAGAATAATAATGCACATATTTATTCATCCAAACTACTTTTGTTTAATATAAAGGAATAAAAGAGAGAACCTCCCTTCCAAAAAAGAATAGAACTTGTTTCCTTAAGAATATAACAGTTGATTAAAGAAGAAAATTGAAGACAATTATGGGAGACAAGAGAAAAATTTCATCTCCAATAAGAGATTGAGTTGGAAGAGTAAGCAGTTACAGATGAGACTAGAAATTTTGAATCTAGCAGGTCAGACAGGCAGGAATGAGTTAAATATCAAGCAGTAGGAAGTGCTGTTTATGGCAGGGATAGGCCAGAGGAAGGGCCACCATGAGGGGCACCTGCTGGACACAACGGGAGACGTGGTAGCCAGGAAGTCAAAATGCCTGGGGTGAGAGAGGACAGGCCAAGGTGGCAAGTGCTCCTGGACACTCCTCAGTCTGCAGGTATATTTTCATAGGGTCAAAAGACAAAGGCCTGCTTGGTTAAACAGAGAAACCTGTGGGCAAGTTACAGGAACAAGTGTACACAGATGGTTGTTGTACATTTGTACACATTTGTATACATAGATGGTAGCATGGTGAAGGTTTCACTTCTTTTTTTAAAATTAATTTTATTGGTACATTTAAGATATACAAAATAATGACCTTCATCATTGGAAATTTGCACCTTTACATAATTCATCTTGGTTCTTATTTTTTTCCCCATTCCCCTGCTCTCCCTTCAACCCCTCTACACCTCCCTATCTACAAAGACTTTGTTTCCATTTTTTCTTTTTCTCATATTAATTCCATTCCCTTCTTTCCTTTCCCCTACTCCTCCCACTTCCCCCTCCCCTTTGCCTCTTTTCTGCCTATTTCACATTATCCATTATATCTTTTAGTCCTTATTTACACTTTCAATTTCTCACACTAGAGAAACTATTCAGCATTTACACATGTGTCCTATTTATTTCACTTAAGAGTATCGCCTCAATGTGCATCCACTTAGCTATAAATGTCTCTAATTTCTCATTTTTTATGGATGAGTAGTACTCCATTTTATTTAAAAAACCACAGCTTCTTTATCCAGTCTCCAGTTGATGGGCACTTGGGCTGTTTCCAAGCTTTAGCTATTACAAACTGTGCCACTATAAACATAGGTGCACATATATCACTGTGGTATGATTCTTTTAATTCTTTGGGGAAGATAACCAGCAGGGGAATAGCTGGATCAAATGGGACCTCTAGTTCTAGTTCTTCGAGGTATCTCCATATTGATTTGCACAGTGATTGCACCAGTCTACACTCCCACCAGCAGTGGAGCAGGGTTCCTCTTTCCCACAGACCCGCCAGCATTTGTCATTGGTTGATTTCATGATAGCAGCCATTCTTTCTGGAGTGAAGTGGAATCTCAGTGTTGTTTTCATTTGCATCTCTCCAATGACCAGTGATGTTAAACATTTTTTCACTTCCTTGCTTCACGCCAAAGGGTGCTTTACGGAGGCACGTTTTATGAGTGTCAGAAGTGCAAACTGTAACTTTATTAGAAGCCATGCGCTTATTTTCCAAGTAGGCAAACACAGCATGGGTGCACTCTGTTCTCTCTCCAGGCAAACCTGCCCTCCCCAGAGAGCAGGCAAAGAGGAGGAGCTGCTTTCTCTTGGGTTTCGAGGAGCTGAGGCAAAAGCTGCAGCAGCAGTTTCATATGTGATTCTCCGTGTAATCATCACCATACTTGTCTCATTATTTAGGTTAATATCTCTGTGATTGTAGTGTTGCTACAGACACAGGTGTAAAGAAATAAAGTTTTAGTTGAAGGATATCTTAGGCAACAATTTTTATGTATTGAATCCCCAAAACTGCCAGACAGTCCAAGTTGGATCACACTGTAGAGAAACTCAATTTCCTGTAAAAGTTTGGAATTCTATCATAATATGGAAGGTGAAAGAGTTCAGTTCGTTTAAGAAAAAATGAACACACATTTTCTTCATCTTTTGCTTTCATTTGTCTATCATGTATAGGTAAAAATTTCTGTTTGACAAAATGAATCTATTTTAACCTATTTTCCCTTGGATTTCTTCCCATCTTTGCAACACAATGATAGGCATCTATCAAGATCACAGCACCCTTCCCCGACATCTCATTGCCACTGTGGGCAAACGTTTCCCCACAGAAAGCTTTCTCTACCTAGATATTGTAGAAAAGTACACAGTTAATTTACTGTTGAAATAACATGGACCTTCTACTAAGCAGTATCATTTTTATAATATAGACACCATCCATGTAAAACTCAGATTAAACCAACACTTGCCACCATTTAAAAGGGTTTCACATGGCCAGTGGGATCTGTTATTTAATTAATTAGCTCATATGGTATATTGGATGGGGTGGTGTTGCCTGTGAAGAGGAAGTATTTGTACACCAAGCCTATCAGAGAACAGAGATTCAGCCACTTCACTGTTGTGGGCCTC
Source organism: Heterocephalus glaber (assembly GCF_053883595.1). Taxonomy (NCBI): domain Eukaryota; kingdom Metazoa; phylum Chordata; class Mammalia; order Rodentia; family Bathyergidae; genus Heterocephalus; species Heterocephalus glaber. Next base: position 4,328,002 of record NW_028258153.1, read on the forward strand.
CACTTCCATCTCTACAGAAAAGTAATTCGACTAGGTATTTAAAGGGTCCTATCCAGCTCTACATTTCTGTGGCACTAGGCAGATAAAAAAAAAACAAACTTCTGAAATTTGATTTAACCTTGTTGAAAGATGGTTATTAGAGGAAAGGAAGCATTCCTAACACTGAGATGTCTTTACCACAGACAAGTACATCCAGCAATATTATAAAATTCCCTCCGTGCCAGGCATAGTGGTGCATGCCTGTAATCCCACCCCTTGTGAGTCTGAGGCAGGAGGATCACCATGAGTTCGAGGCCAGCTTGGGCTACAGAGTGAGTCGAAGCCTAGACAGAACTACATAGTGAGACCATGTCTCAAAAAGCAAAAAAAATTTTTTTTCCTTTGTTTCCAAAAAAGTATGATATATGATTCTGTTTTAGAGTCTGAATTACAGTTCTTCTCTAATGCAGGGAAAGAATTAGAATGACTTCTAGAGTGAATTATAATGGCTATACAATTTTTTTTAATGAAGGAAAAAAGGATTATTTTACCTTTTGGGTTAAAAGTATTTTTTAAAAATCAGCTATCAGTAAAAATTATTATGAATAAATTCCTTTAAAGGAAGAATATGTGAGCATAAAAATGAAGAAGCACACAGGACAGAAAACAATAATTTAGGTTGAATACTTCATTAAAGGACTCGCTCATTTTCCTAATTTACCTCGTCTGGCCATTAACTGTAAAAACATTATCTTGGACCAGCACAGATCTGAAGATTTGCTTTTGAAAAACTGGTGGGTTGGACGACATCCTGATTTCTGTATCTTAATCCCATCATTTCCTTAAATCAGTTTAATTATCCTGCAAAAATAGAACCACAGCAGTGACTTACTCAATTTCTTCTTGGCTTGGGCATTTTTGCCTTCTCTCATTTTAAGTTGATTCTACTTGACTGAACATAGTCATTGATTCTCTATGCTGTTAATTATTTTGATATCTTCCATTAAATACATCTTAAGATTCGTGATTGGAAAACAGATCGGGGCAGACAGAACTATCTGTTGTTAGTAGGTTTTGTTCTTGTTTTTGTTATTTTGCCATAGAAGCTTGAGTATCAAAACCTTTTCTTCTTAGCCATGGCTTTTGTTACCACAGCTGTATCCCATAGTTTTCATAATGGAGTATTTAGAGAACAAGGACACCCAAGTAGGCCCTTATTTTTTCATTTCTCCAAAGCTTAAGGGAAGAAAGAATGTCAAAAAGAAGAAAAATCTCCTTGCTTTGTTAGTACATTTCCTTAAGAATCCCATTAAAATTGTACAACTACCACCATTTTCTGTAAATGAGCTCAGTACAATTAGACTCTTCTTGAAATTGAATCTCCACTTCTCTTCTGAGGATGACCAGGTTTTATCACATGATTGCCAAGTTTATAAGGATTATCTTCCTTACAAGAGCAGTCTCATGTAACAAACTTGAAACTGGGTAGGAACAATGGCTTGGAGCTATGTAGAGGTTTCTAAGCAGACACATTTGCTCTTTGGGGACAACACACCCAAACAAAAAAAGAAATACAAATGGATTCCATTGTGTACCAAGAGGATACTGGATTATATAAGAAAAGATACAATGTCATTACTATATGCATCTCAAATGACTTGGGAAATCTATTTGTTGTTCCTAAGAAGTCCAATCCACAGCTGGAGGACAGACCAAGAGGGATCCAGACTGTCTTCAATCCAGTGTTAGCCTGGGAAACAACACATAGCTGGGACCAAGGAAGAGAAGGGAGAATTGTATAGGTGGGGTTTCCAATGGCCCAGGCTAATACTGATGAATATCAATGCTTCTTCCTGCATGTTCATCCTTATCTAGATGTGAGGTGTGGGCTGCTGACCTGTAGCCTCTAATGAGGCAGCTACTTCTACTAACAGCTCTGCACTAGGACAGAGAGATCTCCAAGGCAGCTGGCCGTCTCCAACACAGAGTTTGCAGAAACATCCTCCAGATTATAAACATTAAAGATGGATAGGAGCCAATTAAGAAGCTTTCAAAACATATGACACATGGAACTGTGCAAGTTCATTGACTAATAAGAAAACAGCTTCTACAAGAAAAAATTAAGGGACCAGGAATTTATATACATGTTAACACTCATTGACCACATTTTCTCATTTCCTCAAATATTCATTACCTACTCCCATTCTCAAGAAAATGCCATGAAAATACAAAGTATCAGGTGTCCGGTTTCTAGGCTCATATTCCTTAAGGGAAGATTCTTTTTAGGCCCAATTGTTCTGTCCTCTATGTACACTTGTGCTTTTTAAAGTCCTAACATTTTTCTCTTAATAAAATTTCTGTTCAGCCATTTAAGTCAGACATGTCCTTATATATTCTTGAACGTATTTCCCTACACATGTATGCCCTGCACAGGTCTAAGGACAAATGACCAAGAGGAAGGGCCACACCTCTGCCATTCTCCTTGGCCCTTGACAGTGGCAGGGTGTTAACACTGACACTTTTGGCATAATTTCATTCCTTACCCCTCTATTAATCTTCCCTGTCAGGCCCTCCTTTTACACTCAGAATAATTTACTGCTAGTAGGTAAAGGAGTTAAACTTTCTCTGACAAACCTTCATTTTAATTGGGTTTAAAACCATCTAGCATAAGGGATGGAGACTACCCCAGAGAGAATTGTCAAGTATTTTTGTCCTGGAAATAAAAGAATGACTCAAAATTACTCCCTAGAAGCCAGAACTTCAGCCATTTTGACCTTGATAATGATGACACATAGAGCTTGCATTTTAGTTATTGTTATTTTAAAAAATTGAAGGGATGATGCTATATCTTTCCTCTGTGTTCTGTTATTTGGAATTAAATATCTGAGTTTGTCCTGCTATAGCTCTGAAGTGGTTATATGTCTCTCTTGTGCAGGGTAAACATTCATTCTCATTCCCTTGCCTCATTTATGAATTTTTTTCAGACAAAAATCTTTAATGTGCATGGATACAAGCATATGAACACAAGTCCAGATAAGTAAGTGTCACTAAACAAAACATACACCTATCGGAGATGGACCAGTTCAAGAAGTTTATAAGAAATGAATAGCAGCTATGCCTTCAACTTATTCCCTTTGGCCTTCACATTATTTTAAAATGTTTTACTATTATATATTTGCAGTACATAATAAATAAATCCATTGTGGGGAATTGGTACATGTACATATAGCATCTTGATCCTTTTTACTTCCACTTCCCCTCCTACCCCATCTCTCCCTATCATCAGACTCCTTTTCCCATTTCTACAAAGTTTAACTCCCTATTTCCTATCTTCTATCTTCTATTTTGCTCATTAAATTGTTGATACCTTCAGTTTCCTCATATAAGTGAAACTATGCAGTATTTAACCCTTGGTATCTGATGTTTGTTCACATTTCTACATGTGACTCAAAATTATATTCTTTATGGCTGAGTAGTATTCCACTGTGTACATAGACCACATTTTCTAAAATCTAATCATCTGTTGATGGGCTACTTCTGACATTTAGCTATTATGAGTTGTGTGGTTATAAACATGAATATACATGTACACTATAATATGATATCTTTAACTCTTTCAGAAATATTGTGAGAACAGGTATAGTAGGGTCATATAGAATGTCTATTTTTAGTTTTTGAGGAATCTCTACATTGATTTCCATAAAGGCTGTACTAGTTTACTTTCCCACCAACAATGTAGAAGGGTTCCTTTTCCCCTACAATTTCTCCAGCATTTGTGTTTTTTTAGTTCTTGATGATAGCCATTTTTTCTGAAGTAAGATAGAATCTCAATGTTGTTTTGATTTGCATCTCTCCAATGGCTAAAATTACTGAACATTTTTTTTTCTGGCCTTTTTTTTCATGTACCTATGAGTCATTTGCACTTCTTTTGACAAGTGTCTACTCATTTCAAATGTCCATTTTTTTTTTTTTTTGGTAGCAGAGATTGAACTCAGGACCTTGTGCTTACAAAGCACGGTGCCTGTGCCACTGAAACAATTGCCCATTTTTAGTAGTTCTTTATTTTTGGGAGGTCTAATTTTTTGAGTTCTTTATATATTGTAGATATTAGTTCTCTGTCCAAAAAGTGGCTGACAAAAGTGGGGTTTTTTTCCTCCACTCTGTAGGATGTCTTTTCACTCTGTTGGTTTTCCTTTACTGGGCAGAAGTTTTTAAATTTGATACAATCCCATTTATGGATTTTTGGTGTTATTTCTTGTGAAGTTGGGGTTCTGTTCTGTCCTTCCCTATAGCTAGGTCTTCAAGAGTCTTGCCTATTTTATGTTCCAGAAGATTTGGTGTTTATGCTTTTATATCTAGGCCTTTGATTCATTTTGATTTGATTTTAGTACAAGATGAAAGATATGAGTCTATATTTATTTTTCTGTGTGTGGAAAACCAGTTTTCCCAGGACCATTTGTTAAAGAGGTTATCTTTTCTCCAGCATGTGTTTTTGGCCCCTTTGTTGAAGATCAGATGTGATAGATCTCAAGTCCCCTAAATACCCATGCAGGTGGGAAACTGGCAAGGTAAACATTCAATGGCAGAATATCTGAGGATTATGTTGCTGAAATACATGCAGACTGTTGCGCTCATCACGATGGGAAGCATTCTGATGCTGGTCTGTTAAAACTATATGCAAACTGTTAAGGACTATGCCAAGAGACAGCATCAGCAAGTCCATGTTCAAACAAGTTCCCAGAGGCTTCAGTTCAGTCCATAATAGGCTGGCTCCAATGCAGGGTGGCACAGTGGCAGCAGTTCATGGTGAACCAATGGTAGCAAAACAACAAGGGTGCCTCATTTATGAATTTAATAATCATGTTAACATGTTGGTACTACTTTACAATTTTCAAGGTATTTTTATGGTCCTAGATACTCATGGCTGATGGTAGCTTACATTTATATTATGAGGCATCCTTTCTCCATTAGAGTTCTTTGAGGTTTGAGATAGAGAGAAAATAAGAGAAAACAAAATGATCAGTTATGGGATAACTGCTGATCAATTAGCCCTAACCAGACTCAGACATTAATACTGTAGTTCTTATGATCAATAAGACACTTTATTTTTTGCTTCCTATTTGGAAGAATGCTAGCAAATTGCTCTTGGAAGCTGTCATTCTCTCCTCTCTCCTATGGGTCTTCAAGCAGCTGTCAGCAAAATCATTGCCTAAGCAATGTGTCCTCTGTACTACAAGGTAGGGACATAATAACAAGTCTATGTTCTAAATGTTTAGAAGACAAATTTTGACTCAGAAGACTTTCTTTTCTGTAAAGCATCTTCCATACTGTTATGGTTTGTGTCTAGATGTACCCTGAAAAAGCCTCATGTGCTCATAGGTGGGGCTTTTGGGAGGTAGCTGGAGCATGGGTGTGATTCTGGATTAAGGTTATGATACTAGAATTAAGGGTATGTGATAACTAAATGGGTTTAGCATAGTTCTGGGTGCAGATAGTTGAAGCCTAAACCTGGATGTAGGTAGCACCAATCAATAGGTAGTCTGGATGGAAAATAAAGGGACAGAAGAAAGGCAGGCTGCTGCTGCTCACTGCTTCACCACCTCCTGCTTGTGCTGCCATGGACTGTTTCTCCTCCTCTATCATGCCCCTCTGCCATACCACCCTCTTTGGTATCCAGCCAACTATGAACTGAAACCTCTACAAAATGTGAGCCAAAATACACCTTTCATCTAACTTCTGGGTGTTGGATATTTTGTCTCAGTAATGAGAAAAGTAACTAAGACACATGCTGAAAACAGTGAATAGGTATGTCTATATAAAAATAGAGGTAGAAGGATATAAGACAGTACCTCCCAGGGAGGAGATTCTAAAGGGAAGAACCAGTAGAGTTCCACTGAACCCCATCCTTCATTTGATTATAAAGATAGATACAGGCCTGGGAAGGAAACCTTGATAAAAGGCTTAATAGTGTTAGCAGGTAGCCACAGGAATACTAAGAGGTACACTTTTCTGCTTTAGCTTCTTACCCAAGGGAGAGTCTGGAGTCTGAGAGGTTGATGGATTCAGAAAGGGATAGGACATTTATGCTGAGCTTTAGGTGAATATGGGTGAATTTTAAACTTTGCCCATTTTGTCTCTAATAGGGGAATTAGAGAAGATGTAAAAGTTAAAGCTTCTCTGGGGCTGGAGCTGTTTTACTATTTGATCTATCTCCTAACATAATGCACAGCGCATACTGAGTATTTAGTACATGCTTATTCAATTAAAAAATTAAACTAATTGAACCTCATATCCTTCCTTCTCCAAGTCAAATATGTTGAAGTAGTAGATGCTTATTAAATATTTCACTGACTTTTGAACCAAGGTTTTATATATCTTGTCCCTTCTGTACTCTGAGCTACCAATTACATGTAGCAACTCAGCATTTCAGAGAGTTGTCAATAGTGGTGGAATGGACCAACACAATAAGCAGAATAGGAAATATATTTCATTTGAGTATCTATATTCTCTAATACAAGCATCTTCAATCTATTTGTGCAGCTAACTCTGCAAAGATGCCTGAAGCAATTTAGCATAATCAGGACTCAGGACTGCCTTTGTCTCAAGAGCAAGCTGGCTCTGGATCTCTGAGGATTCCTATTTAAGAGCCCTCTCCAGCTTTCCTCTTGTGCTCATCTCAATGCCCAGCTGACTTCTCCATGCTCCTGTCTCTTCTGACATCCCTAGTGTAAAGCAAAGAGTACTGCTTATTTGTAGCTGTTTTTAACTTTCAGTTTATTTGCATTCACTATCACTATGAATTTTCAATGTAATTTGCCGCAGTGTATTTTTGGTGTTTTGAGGTGAAGTTAAAAGGCAGCATTAATGCAAGATGTTAATTAGATGGCCTTTCAGAAAGCCTGATTGGGTGTCCAATAAATTTTAGACTCTTTTCACTTTGGTTGAAGATCTTTCAACCCTTTGTTTAGTAACCTGAACGGACATAAAACTTTATTTTTGCCACCTCATGATTTCTTTACCCATTAGCTGTGGTTGGATTATTGGATTTACTTGACATTATGCCTTGTCTTGATATTTTCATTGATTTTTTTTCCAAAGGAACCAGAAGTTCTTTCCATATTTTCATTACAGAAGGCCTGAAGAAAAAGAGCATGTGTTTGAGAAATATCAATATTCATAGAATGTTCTGATAGGGCATTGCTATCCCATTTTTTATTTCTATAGATGGGGAAAGGAAGCCAAAGTAATGGAACAATATTGAATTTCGGGAGATCTGCGATATTTTAAAAAACCAAGCTGATAATCACATAAGAAATAGTGTTGGCCTGAGAAAGAAAATTCACCAGTGAGTAACCCTGGGGGAAATTATTTTTTTTAAATGCACATCAGCATTACCCTTCACATAAATTAATGCCTCAATAAAATATGATGAAGTCTCCATTATTGCACTGATAGTATAGGACAGGAAAATTACCATACTTCTGCTGCATCTGAGGACAAAGAAAATTCACAGTCTTTGTATCAAATTCTAAGAAATACTATATTGATCCCTTAAGAAAAAATAGATTATAAAATATATGCATAGACAGAAGGAAACAAAACTCATACCTGGGCCTTCACAAATGTTGAGTGCTGGGAACAGATTGTGAGTTTCAGGCTGAAAGAAATACCTGGAAGTTTCTATTTCCATCAAGCTGCTTCCCGCGTCACAGTAAAGCCTTTAACTCCCATAGCAGGAACTCTGGGGAATCTGCATTGCTAGATCATAAAGCTACCCTCATGGCGGGCTTCTGCTGCATGGGGCTGACCAGGCTTGCTAAAAGACAAGCCGGTACATAGTATTTTGAATGTGGAGAAAGGACAAAATACTTTCCTTATAATAACTTGTTTTGGCCCTCTCAATATTATCATACAATTAATTTCTAAAACATTCTATATTCCTAAAACTTTTTTAGCAAGGTGCTATTATGTCTACCTTAAAATGCACAGCATTTTTGTCTCAACTCACATCTTTTCTTGGGCCAATCTGCATGGCCTGTTTCTGGATTTGCAATCTCCAATGGGATCTTGCCCAGGATGTCAGATAGAAATCAATGACAACAACTCAGAGCAATGGTGGCTGAAAGTTCTCAACATCTTCAGGCAGAAAAGCAAGTTTTCCCAGAGACAACACACACACACACACACACACACACACACACACACACACACACACACGTACTCCCTAAAATGTTAGCTAATGTGTTCTTTAGAATAAAAATAAGTTAGGTTAACTCAACTATTTTATGGTTAAACTTCTTTGTCACTTAATTTTTGCCACTTTCATTAATGCTTTCAACATTGGAGATGCCTCTGCACTTGTGTTTTATTTATATCAATATATTTCAGAGCAAATATAACATACTAAAAGTAAAACTACTACCTTTAATAGACAGGGTCTTAGTGAATAAGTTTCTTTATTTTGTGGAAGTTGCCAAAATCACTATGCATTGATCATAAATTCAATGGTGGTGTTTGACAGCTCAGGATTTATGTATTCTTCAACTGAGCAACTTACCAGTGGGGAGCAGCCAGTACAGAAAAGCTACAGCCTCCTGCTTCCTTTGTTTGCAAAGTCTTAGAGCAAGTGAATCTCCTCTAGACCAAATAGAAAAGATAAAACAGCTTTGGAAACCAAATCAGTGAGGAAAGAAGAAAGACATTAAAAAGAGGAAGCGAGACAAAGAAAGGGGAAAACAGGAGATGGAGGAAGGAACATAGGAAAGTATCTTCATTCTGTCCTCCAATAGGTTCATAAAGTACCTTTCTGGGCACAAAAGAGGAGAAGTGGTCAAGGAGGAATAACAAAGAGAAAACTAACAGCCTAAAGAAAAGAGTGACTTTTCAAATGTGAGTTACCTAACAGAATGCAAAATTTTTTTCCTTTCTATTAATGATCACAAATGTATGTAACTCGGCCTGGAATAACATAGGGGATTCATTTAGTAAAGCCATTTACTCTCGCTCTTAAAAAGTCTATAGTCATTCCGTTCGTCATCTGAAAGCCTAGCTGCCTATTGATTTTAAGACTAGCTTCTAGGGAGGCCCTTTGTGTGATTTGTTTGAAGGCTGATGAAGAATCCATATGTCATGACAGTTCAGACACCAGGAGAAAAAGAAAAGGCTGACTTCAATTCATTCCCTACTATAATTATTAGTGAGTTTACAGTTAGCACACTAGACCAAATGGTATAATTTGTAAACATGGTGAATTATGGTTCTGATCTCAGGCCCTGAGGCCAACCTAGTTTGTATTACAAGTTGACATTTCCAAATCCTTTAAAATTTAGCCTTTGATTGCCCTAAAAGAGTCAGAAAAATTATAAACCTTTTGGAATTCATTGATTGGCCACACTGAGATAAACATCCAACTTTCTGAAATGGAGAAAAGTGTTTATTCAAAGCCACTTTATTATTTCCACTAAAGAAAAATGGAAAACATTTAAAATTTAAGAGCATTTTAAAGAAGCACAGGATTCTAAGGCTTGAGTTGAATTGCTAACCCTGAATCAGAGCTCCAGGGTCCAGATTTTTTTCCTCTCACAGAAAGTGAGATGCACGAGCCTATAATTCTGCCCAGGAGCAAACACAGTCTTTACACTGTGAATCTGTCTTCTGACCACATAATAAAGTGGAGACCTGGAGCAGTAAGGAAACCCAGTTCCTCAAGGGCATACCTAGAACAGAGGTGGCAAAAAGGATTTTGCTAAATGTAGAAAGATTGCAAATATCAGCAGCTTGACCACTGCAGTGTACATAAAGATCACCTTCAACCTTGCTAATTGCAGATTCCAACTCCATCTCCAGCAATCTGATTCAGTAGGCTTTGAGTGGGATCTGGGAATCCACATTTATATAAATATTGGTAGTGGTTCTAATGTTGGCTGTTCATGAATCACAGAAAAATACATGAAAAGACCATTTGGTCATGCAATATTCAAAAACACAGATGCATAGAGGTTTCCATAGGAACTAACACGTATGGAAATTTCTGTGAGAATTATATATTCCATCATCTCCTAGCCCACTCATATGTAAATCAGCAGAGATTTGCTCAAATGATGGGAAATGTTTATTTTAAAATAAAATTTAAAAATTCTACAATGCTCAGAAACTACTAGGATAACCAAGAAAATAACAATTACTGCAGTTACCAAAACTATTAACAATTCTCAGCCTGATATTTTATACAGTAATACAGTAAATAATACTTGTTTAGCTGTGGATTCTTTTTATATTCTGAGTCACATTTTTGGAAAATGTGATATACTATCATGCAAATAAATATGTCCATTTGTCTATTGGTTCCTTCACCTCTATGAGCATGAGTAGCCTTGAGTTTGTGGATAGGTGACGGATGGTGGTTACAATATCTATGCACTTTAAAAATTATAAGAAGGATATATTAATCACTTTCCCATCAAAATCCCAACACCCACAACTTAAAGGAGGAAAGGTTTATTTTGAGTCATGATGTGTAGAAGGTTCAGTACATAGCTGTCTGTCTCTAAAGCAGAAAGGCATTGTGGGAGGGCCTGGATAGAGGACAACTGCTCATTCCATGGCAGCCAGGAAACAGAGAAAGAGAAGGAAGGAGGCAGGGCCACAAATGTACTCACAGGTCACATCCCCAGTGACCTTCCTCCAGCCAGCCCCCTTCTCCTAAGAGCACAATCAGCTACTGAACTCATCGATGCATGAATGAGTAAGTGCATCACCCCCGTGATCCAACCATCCTCAAAGCACGTAAGACTTTGGGGACACTTTAGATCCACACCATGTGAAAAGGAGAAAGAAAAGGGAAAGAAGGAGGAAGTGAAAGAAGAAGAGGAGAAGGGGGAGGAGGAAAAAAATCTACCAAACTAATCTCCCCACAGTGACTATACCCTTTAGTTGTGTGGTTCCCAGCCTCCAAGATGCCACCCAATGATCTGTGCCTCCTATTATTCATACCATTGTGTGCACTGTATTGATTCTTTTCCATGTTGCATCAGGGTGGGTTTGGGTGACAAACAGAACATGGTAGAAGTGACAGGATGCTGCTTCTAAGACTAGGTCATAAAACACATTGTGGTTTCTGGTTTGCTTTAGCTGAGGTAATTGAGGGAAGCAAGCTATATTGTCTTAAGAACACTCAGGCAGCCCATGGAAAAGCCTATGTGACAAAGAACTGAGACCTCCAGACAACTAGCATGCAAGTTAGACACCCATAGTCAACCTCATGTATGACTGCAACCCTGGATGACATCTTCGTTGCAACTCTAAAAGAATCACCCCAGCCAGAACTACTCAAACCAGCAGCTCTAGTTCCTTGAACCTTAGAAAATTATGTGATATAATGAGAGTAACAGAAAATGAATACAATTTTTTACCTGTCATTGCTATATAAAACATCTGTGGTGAGACTCTCAAATCATCTACTATTTAATCATGCGATATTCCAGTATCTAGAAAAGAGGAACAAGAACAAAACTCACTTTGGCAAAGTATAGTTTATTCATTCATTACTAGTGATGGGTTATCTTTGAAGCTCTAAAACCAGAAATAATAAATCAATGCTTTTCTTGTACCATGTTACACAGAAAATCTAACATCTTTCAGAGGGAGAATATTTAACATTATTTTAAATTGAAGGAAAAGGTCATAGTTTTTGATGCTATTTTGTCTTGTTCATCACAAATCTAACTATATAGAATCTCAAGACTATGAAATTTCCAATAAATTTTGAAATTAGTGTTGTAATTTTAATCCTATCCTTAATCATATGATTTTTGAATGAGAAAAGATCACAAACAATGAGCATCCCATCACATTTCAATTTTAAAATTATAGTAAAAAGTAATCACCTTTCAATAAGTTCATGTTAGGAAATAGGTAACATAATATCTACACCAGAAATAGTTAACCTATTTTAAAATTATCATGATACTTAAATTTCAAATTAAATAACAGATGATACTCAAAAAGAAAAAATTTTACCTTCTTTCTTTTAATTTCATAAATTTGGATTCTTAAACATTCTTACTAATCTCTATAAATATACTTCTAATTTTACAATAAATGAGCAAATTTGTTATCATCTTGATTATAGTCAATGAATATTTAAAATTAGTTTGAAATGTTACTCACATAAAAATATAGGTTTAATTTTGAAATGAGTCATATGTTGCTGAGGGATAGCCACAGAATGTATATTAAAATATTTTGCAATTATGGTAACATTTTTAGGAAGAAATTGAACCTTATTAAACAAACTGAATCCATGAAAACTTAAATGACTCCTAAATACTGTAAAAGGTAAAACTAAACCTGTCAAAACTATGAATAGAGTTCTTATTTTCCTCTTATCCACAGACCTAGAACATGATATTTAAAAAGCCTCTCTCTCAAAAACATAATTTTCCTATCACTGCAGGGTCCTTCACTCTGCTACAGGATAGCTATCTTGAACTAAGTAACATGTGCTCTAGTTTCACAAGTGAATTTAAGGTGCATGTTGTCTCTCTGATGGCTCCAAATTAAGTCTTTTTGGGGAGCCAAAGACACTTGTGACCTTGTTATTAATAGCATACACAGTTACATATTTCATATCATATTAGTAAGCTTTATTGCTGCTGGACAAAATACGGGGCATGTTTCTTTTTTAAAGAAAGACAGGTTCATTTGGCTCATAGTTTCAGAGGTTTCAGTCCATGGTTGACTGGCTGTAAGTCAGGAACATCATGGCAGGAGGATATGGCGGAACAATGCTACTTAGTTCATGGCAGCCAGGAAGCTGAGCAGGGGAGCACTGCCAGAGAGGAAGGGACCAGGGACCAGATGTCGACCCCAGGTCACACCTCCATGAACCACCCAGACACACTCATAAGTGTGCTTTTCCAATTTTTAGGCCACTCCCAATCCAATCAAGTTGTCAATTAAGCTTAACCCTCACACATATGAATAAGTATAGGCCTATTAAAATGTTTTTTCAATTGTATTTCCAAGTTTGTAGCATAAAATTAATATTGATTTACTGTATTGATATTTTTGTCTAAAACTAGGAGAAATATTTCTACGAGAATCTTTTAAGATTACCAATAGATATTTTACAATGGACTATTAAAAGCAGTTTCTACAGCATACTATACTAGAATCTTATTAAATATTTCAGAAAAAAGGGCCAGGGATTTAGCTCAGGGGTGTTGCTGCCTGCCTTGCAAGCATAAGGTCCCCAGTTCAATCTCCAGTACAAAAAAAAAAAAAATCAGGAAAACAACTAAGGAAATAAAGAAAGGTAGTTTCTACGTATGTAATTTTTAAATATATATTTACACATATATACATATTATATTATACACAGAAGTGTATGCTTATGCATACTTTCAATAGCTAGTAACAATTTGTCTCATGAACATTGCTTGTTGAATTACTAAATAGTTTGAACCCAATAAATAAGTGAATACATTAAGTCATTTAATGGGTACTACTGAATATTGAAACACATAAAAATTATAAATAGTCTTGTATAATTTTAAGGGCAACATAGTCAAACTGTTGAACTATTATTAAATTTTTTTACGAAACAATTTGACCAAGATATAAGCATAAACTCAGATGGCGTAAATCATAATACTGCCATAATTAAAACTCCATAAAGGTGTTTCGCCTTACTGGGAATAAAACTGAAAACTTGCTGTAGCTTATAAGGCCCTAGATAATCTGGCTCCACCTACCTCAGCAGCCTCTCCTGGATCTATTCCGTAGCCACTTTGTAGCTCTCCAGCTACACTGTTCCTTTTTTCTGTTCTGAAAATGCACAGGATGCATTCCCCCAGTTAGAGCATTTCCATTTATCATTTGTTTGCTGCCTTTATTTACTAGATTTGTAATCTCTAGTGGGGCTTTCACCTGAATTCTAGAAGCTGCTCAAACAGAAGCCATTGAATTACAAATAAACAAGCAGACAAAAAAACCCACAATGGATCTCTTGGCAGAAAAGCAAATTTCCAGCATATATTTTTACTTTTCTCTGTTGAGGTGGGGGTATTTCTATGTTTCTCTGGCTAGCTTCAAACTCCTGGGCTCACGTGATCCTCCTGCCAGTTTCCCAAGCAGCTGGCACTACAGCAGCTTGCCGCCACACCCACCTTCAGCATGCTTTTTAAGAAAGATGACGACCCATTCTACTAGTAGGTTCTCTCTCTTTCTCTCTTGCCACAGTAAACTGACACCAAAACTAGACAGACATCATAAGAATGGGACAGATTAAATATCCCTCAGAAACAGATGCAAAAATTATAAACAAAAATTGAGCAAAGTGAATTCAACAATATATAAAATTATATTATAATCAATGGAGCTTACCCTTTGCATACATGGCTGGTTTAACATTTAAAATTAATGTGATTTACCATATTAAGCTATATTTAAAAACTGCATGATCATCCTGATAGAAGCAGAAAAAGCACCTGATGGAACTGAATGTGGATTTGTGCTCAAAAATCCCAGCAGGAATAAATGAGAATTTCTTCAACTAATAAAGAGTATTTACAAAAAAAATTGTTAGCTACAGCTAACATCATATATAAGAATAAAAAACTAAATATTTTTCTACCAAAATTGAGAATAAGGTGATACTGAGCACTGTCATCACTCAGATTTAACATTTTACTGAGTTCTAACCAGTGCCAGAAGGCATGGAAAATGAAAAATGGCCACAGATACAAAAGAAGTAAAATATTCTCTATATGGCAATGCCATGACTGTCTACAATATCAAAGACTCCAAAAAATGCTCTAGAGATAATAACATAATTTAGTAAGGTTATGGGAAACAAGTTCAACCCACAAACATCATTTTTATCCTATATATTAATAATGTATAATTTCTGAATGAAAATTTTAGAAATAATATCAATTATAATAGCATAAAATACAATGTACTTAAAAATGATTTTTGCAAAAGATGTATACTCTTTTACATTAAAGCTACAAAGCTTGTTTAAGACAGCATAAGAATGTCCTTAAAGAAAATTTAAACAAGGAGAACACCATGGTCATAAAAAACAGGTGTTAATTCTCACCGATCGATCGATACAATTTCAACCAAAATTCCAGCAGGCTTTTTGAATAGAAATTGGCAAACTCTATTCTAACTTCTATGGAAATGCAAAACTACTAGACTAGTCAAAATAATTTTGGAAAAGAATAAATTTGAGAAGTAATTTTATGTGGACATTATTTATTCAATTGTAATTAAGCTATGGTTTCTGCATTAGTGAGAAATATTTCTATTATAAATGTCCACTAATTAAAAAGTGTCATCAGTCATCTATGTATGTGCAAGAAGGCTGGTAAAAAACGAGGATAAATGTGCAACTATAAAACTAGAAGTTTTTAACAGGAGGAAATCTGGGTGTCCTTGGATTTGGTAATTCATTTTTATTTTTTATTATTTATTTATTTATTTTGGTACCAGGGATCATACTCAAGACCTTGCTCTTGTCAGGCAGGTGCAGCACTGCTGAGCTACATCCCTGGCCCAGAAATGAATTTTCTTACATACAATACCAAAAGTACAATCCATGGAAGAAAAAATTGATAGGTTGGGTTTCATTATTAAAGTTAAAATGTTCTCTTATCAAAATATACTGTTAAGACAATGATGTGCAAACCACACATTGACAGAAAAGGATTGGTTTCCAAAATATTGAGAAAACTCTAAAAGCTTCACAATAAAATAACAAACAACCTATTTTTTAAAAAAATGGACAGAAAAACTGAAAAGAAATCTCTCCAAAAAGATGTATATGTGACAAATAAACACATGAAAAGATATTCAACATCATCTGTCCCTAGGAGATTTCACATTAAAACAACAATGATGTACTGCTACATGTCTATTAGAGTGGCTAAAATACAAAACATTAACCCCAAATATTGATATAGAACATGAAGAGATTCTCATTTAATGTGTAAATGAGAATGTAAAATGGTACACCTACTTTATGAGATAGTTTTCAGTTTCTTACAAATTTAAGCATGCTTGACTATATTACCAAGCAAGTACACTCCTTGATATCTACCCAAATAACTTAAAATCTTATGTTTGTCCACAGAAAAACTTGCACATTGATGTTTATAACAGCTTTTTTCATAATTGCCAAACTTGGAAGAACTAAGGTGTCCTTCAAAAGGGGAGCCACATACATACAATGTAATATTCTCTAGCAATAAAAAAAAATGACTTACCAAGCTACAAAAGCACATGGAGAAACTTTAAGTGCATATTGCAAAGTGGAAAAAGTCATTCTGAATACACAATGTTCTATATGATTCCGGCTATATGGCATTTTGGAGAAGGAAAAATTATGGAGGCCATAAATGAAACAATAGCTCCAAAGGACTTCAGGGAGGGCAAGGAGGGATGAAAAGGTGGACCACAGGAGATTCTTAGGACCATGAAACTGCTCTGAATCTTATTTTTTGTTTAATTTAATTTTATTGGTACATGTTTGCAATTCACGCAGTTTACAAACATTTTGGGGAGTGGTCCCATGTACCTATTACAGCTTGTTTTTCTCTTAATCGCCTTCCCCTTCTGACTCCCTCCCCCCTCCTCTTCTGGTTCCTCTATCATCTTTTACTTGCTTGTTGATAATATTTGTCTTAGCTCATGTTATAGCATATAATGCTTACATTGATAAGAGTTATCAGTATCTTGTACATGACACATCTTTATTTTCCTCATTTTCCCTTTCCCTCCTCCTCACTCCTCACCCTCGTTCTCTTCTGCGTCTTATTTTAACAGTGGATACATGTTATTACATGATTGTCAAAACCCATGGAATATAGAATGTATAAAGTCTAATGTAAAACATAGGCTTTAGTTTATGATAATGTATCAATATTTATCTATCAATTATAGCAAATGCCCCACAAAAAAGAAAAAACGTCAATAATTGGGAAAACTTGTAGGAGATGAGGGAGTATATGAGAACGCTCTACTTTCAGCTCATTTTTAGGTAAACTAATATTTCCCAAAAAGTAAGTCATATTAATTAAAAAGTAATTTTAAAAGCATGTTGCTGTCATAGTGACTTACTAAAACTAGGGTCAACATATAGGCCGTTAAAGGGAATCTTATAAATTTGAAAGTAGCAAAAGTGATCTGAAAACAGTCTTATAAAATAAATCTAAAACATTTAGAGATTATAATAAAAGCAAAAAGCTAAGTATAATTACTATTTCCATAACCCTCAATGTTTAAAATATACTTTTGATGAACATGGCACTAAGTGTGTTTTATAGACACTACCTTAATTTAATAATATATATTTCAGTATTTAAATAAGGATTATCTGAAGGTATTATAATTGTACTAAAAGAAGCTTTGAATAGATTATCTCTAAATATCATGCCATTGTGTAATACTACTCCATTTTATAAAAATGACATTGAGGTCCAAAGGTTTTTAAGGCATTTATCTAAGATCACCCAGTCAGTAGGTTTGAAATTAATCAGACTACAAATCTATACTTTTTTTTTTTTGGTATGGGGCATTGAACTCGGGCCCTTGTGCTTGCGGGGCAGGCAGAGGAACCACTGAGCTAAATCCCTGGCCTATACTTCTTTAGAGAATAAATGAAATTTTTGGAACCCCAATTAGTGCCAAGTTGTAGAGAGGTTTTTGGAGGACATAGAGTTCTTCAAAATATACCAAGTGATAACTGTGCTGAAGAAGGTATGGTGAATCATGAGAATGACTTCCAAATGTTTGGCTGCAAGCTGATGTTAGGTTGTGGGTAAATGATGCCATCACTGCACAGAATTAATTTCCTAGATGATAAGACAAAGGCTTTTTCAAGTTTTAGCTGACCCATTTACAAGTCATATTAACTTCCCTCTACTATCCATTTTCCCCTTCCTTTTAGGAAAAAAGCCAACCTATTTTCAGCTGGGTCAGTGCTCCTCTCCTGAGACTACATTTCCCAGCCTTCCTTGTATCACAATCACCATGTGACTGATTTCTGGCCAATAAATGAGCAGATATATTTGTTAAATTTTGTTCTTGAGGAAAGCAGCTTATTCTTGATTCCTTTCCTCTGCTGAAATGTGCATGCAGGTGGGGGTACAGCACACAGGAGAAGAGTGAGCCAGTTTGGAGCATCGCATGAGAGTGGATGAGCAAACACAGCAGATGGTAAGCAACAGTCAGAAAGAGCCAGAGGCCCTGGGTTCTCTGATAAAGCAGAGATGTTCCACTTCCCTGGGCCACCTATCACCTCACACTTAGCATGAGAGAGAAATAATCTTCTATTTTATTTAAACCATCTTCATTTGGCTCTGTTAAAGCAGCTAGAATCATCTTGAAACTTGTACCTTTTAACTCTCAGGTTAGTGTTGTCAGCCTTTCACAACACTTAATTCTTTACTCAGAACACTAATTTATCAAACTATCCTAATTACTTTTTTATGTAGATGAATAGGACGAATGTTTTGGATCAGTATAGATACAGTTTAATTAGGGAATTTTGATTGCAGAACCATAAACTGCAATTTATGTGTAACAAATATATAAATTATGTTCTTATAATCTAATTAAAATGTTGATTAATTAAAACTCAAGAGTCAATATCAAATTTTATAGGAAATATTTATATAGCAAAAATCATCATATTATTGTTTACTGTAAGACTGAGTAAGAATTAGTAAAATTTATGCTTTCCCTAATTCAACAGATTTTTTCATACTCTTAGAAGCTACTGGAAACCATTCCAATTTATAACAATTTCTCCAATCAAAAAAGTTGAAAAATATCTGTTAAGTACTGAAATATCTTGACAAAGACTGTGGTAACAAAGATATAACCAGGGAATTTGAGATAGGTTATTGGACCTAAACTCATGTTGTAGAGGGAATATTTATCAGAGCCTTAATCATAGAATAATTGGCTTGATATAGCCTCAGAACTTTCTTCATCAAAAGCCTTTTCTTTCTTTTGGGATCATGCCAAATATGACCTGAGTAGTTTACTTACCTCCACTCTCTCTCTGCTGATTCCCAGTATAGAGGTTAAGGGTTTGCATTTAACTCAACTATTCCCAAATGGAGCCCTTGCTGAGGTTAAATAATGTATATGTCTTCATTGCCTTGCACAGTGAACACTAAGTAAATGTGTATAAAATTTTGATACTTGCAATTCTTTTTTTTTTTTTTTGGTACTGGGGATCGAACTCGGGACCCTGCGCTTGCAAGGTAGGTGGCAGAACCACTGAGCTAAATCCCTAGCTAATTGCAATTCTTTTGAATCATGCATCAAACACGTGAGCAACTAGGAATTTAAATTTTTCCTCCTGTTAATATGCCTTTGAATAATTTGGAATCACGTGTGTTCAAATCTGTATTGGATGTTTCAATTAGCTGGGCGAGATTTTTATATCTTATTCTTGTAACAATTCTTTTTCACAAGGTGAATGGAGGTGGTGGTTAATTAAAATGTTGCTTGTAGGTTCCATGTTTTAGTCCTTTTCTGTTCTATTAGAAGTTTTAAATGTGTGAGAAACCTTAAAGTCTTGCTTACAAAATCAGTTAAAATATTTCATCTTGGATATTTCCCTCCAGATTTCTAATCTCTATTCAAGTCTAATCTTTGTCCTTCCAGAATCCCTAAATCTGAATTCTTGAAAAGTTTGGGAATTTTTGACCTCCCTCCCACTGTGTGTGTCTTCCTCGGTCCAACAGCCTTCTTTTAGCTTGCTGTAGAACATCTTGATTTCCTAATCACAGCTTCATAAGGACTAGATGTGTCCTTTCCATTTCCTGGATTTCACTAACCCAAAGTACCCACAGTGTTTTGATGATGAAACACAGTGTTATAATACCATGTTTATTGCATCTAATTCCACCTACACTGAAGTAACTACATTGTACACTTTTCATCTGGATAATTAAGAAGTAGAAGAGAGGCAATTGGCTACTACATTGAGAATCAGAAATACAGTTAGATCTGAAAATGATTGTAAAAGAAGTTTGAGACACCTTTTGTGGTGTCTCAATGATTGTGGGAAGGGGACACTGCCACCATTGCCTCTTTACCTGTCTCTGCTTCAGGTTTTGCTTTTGAACAAATGGAGTAGACAGAAAATAACATTCACAAATCATCGAAAGGTGTGAGAGCTATACAACATTTATTCATTTATTCTTCTACTACTCTTGTAGTTCAAAAAGCAAAATCGTGATCTGTAGATCTTCTTATGTGGCCTGCCTGCCACAATCCCTTCTCCTTCCCTCATGAAATGACTATATCCTGAATTTTGTGGCTTCGGTCATAGTTGTTCCTTGTTGTAGCTTTTAACCTGTAAAATTAATGTAATGGCAATAATCTCTTTATAAGATTATTGATGGTAACCTTTATAAGGTTATAGTGGTCACAGGTAAATCACCTAGAATCTGGTTTGCCAGAGAAATAGGCATAGCCTTCATAATTGTAACAGTGGTAATGATGGGAAAGCTTCACCTCTAATACTACTGTTAATTCCATGTATCCCTACGTTCAGCAAAACATTAGATTACTGGTTTCCTTTGAAGCAATTTGAAAACACAAGACTTAATCATTTGTTCAGCTAAAGAACTTCTGCTACTCCAAATAAAAACTTTCTATAAGTAGGTACATTACTCTAAGGAGGAAACATAGGGATTCAGAGAATTTCATTTGATATTACAATTGGGGAGATTAAGTCATCTGAAAAGATCTCATTCATTACAAATTATTTCAAACATTACACTTTTCTTTTTCCAAATATTTCATTTTGGACTCATGAGCCAAATATTCAACCCAAGGTATTGCTCTAAATCTATGTAAAGTGCTGGTGTGTGTGTGTGTGTGTGTGTGTGTGTGTGTGTGTCTGTATTTTGTCGCATCTATTCCTCTTTGTGCATACCAGGCAAGTAATTCTTTTCAAGAATTTGGCTAAGGTTCTTGAATTGGAAAATAAATAGTCACAATCAAAGTGATGGAAATGACCCAACTTGCTTTAATTTGACAAAACTACACAGAATTATTTCAAGAGCCTATAAAATATGAACTATCCAGATGAGAGCACAATTGTATTAAAACAAATCTTGGGGCTCGAAAAACTGCTTTTGACATAAGTCAGAAAAATAACAGTAGAAGAAGCATCATTTATGGTCAATTTCATCACTTCAGAATAAAAATCTCATCAACACATTTTAGAAAATAGTAGCTTTTAACAACTTTTGTTTTTATCTCAATACACAATCAAAATACAATAAAAAACTGCACAACCCTAAGTCTAAGCTAATCAAATTTTACCTTAGTTTTCATCTGTCTACATCAAAAAGCAAATATTCTTCTCATTGCTCAGACTGCTTTTTAATGTGTATTTCTGATCATGTTCTTGCCAAACAGGAGGGTGAAAATCCAAACTTCAGTCCATGAAGCTTGGAAAAAGAAATAAGATTTAGCCAAATAATCTCTCAGCTAACTATTGATAAGTTTTATCAATCACAATTGATTTACTGCTGAAAAGAATGGTCTTTGACCAGGCCACTTACATTGATAGAGTAAGTTAGATCAAATGAACAGTGATGATCAATTTTTTAGTGATTTATTATACACATGGGGCCAACTAATAAGTAGTATAGCATATCATCCTTGCCAAAAGCTTGATTGGGTTTTCGTGTCTAGAATGACACTTAAATATGATTTAATGCTTTGGCCTAAGTACAAATTTGTGCTCATTCTCTCTCTGTCTCTCTGTCTCTGTCTCTATCCCTAACTCTGTCTCTCTGTCTCTCTCTCTCCTCTCTCTCTCTCTCTGTGGGTGACTTACTGTATGATATTTTGGTGGACAAAGTTATGTTTGATGAATAACTTCTTTCTCTTTCTCATCAAATTTTGAAAGTAAAAGAAAAATGCTTTGCAAATGCTACTACCAACCCAAATAAAAATCTGATTATTATGATTTTGTTTTATCTAAAGGAAAAATTTAAACGTTTGTTTAACATGCTGATTTTTCTCTTTAAATATGTCTGTGGTTATACACAGCATTTGAAATCTTTTGAAAATCAACGTTGAAAAATCCTTCTGGTCACCCATTTTGAGTGAAGTGTTTGGAGCCTGTTACCTGATAGTCTTTCCCAAGCACAAGAGGAGATAGCTGAGAAGTGGCTCATGTGTAAATGAAAATTGTATTTAAATTTCTGTACATTCCAACTCCACTTTCAGAAAGCAAGAGCAGTCATTTGCCTTTGCTCAAGAGAAGAATAATGATTAGCCCATTTGAGTGAAGAAGCAATTCAGATTCAGTAGTGGCCATGGGAATATGACTGTCTTATATGCCTGTTGGATTCTAAAGAGAGTAAAAGTAGGATCAAATCAAAGGGGAGGTGTGTTTTTCTCCCCTTAGCAAGAGATTCATACCGAGTTGGGAAGATAGAAGTAGACAGGTACAAATGGGAAAAAAAAAAGACAGATTGAAAACGAGATCAAATTAGTGTGTTTCTTTTTAAACTCTCTTAAAGAATATTTGTCTCCTATTAAGCATATCACACATCCTTTTATTTAATAATAGTTTTTCCATGATAGATATTTTATAAAATCAACACTTAATATGGAACTCATATTCATCATTTGGCAACCCAATGCAAACCTTTACAAAGGGTTATCTATTTCAAATATTGAATTGTTAATATTATAGACACATTTATATAGCATATAAACCATCATTATTTATATATAATGTTATATAGAAGTCTTCATTTTAAAATTTTTCATTATAGGGCCAACACTTAAGTTTTTAACAAAATTCATCACTAAATGTTACCAAAGTACAGTAAATCCCATCTTATCCTAGATCCCTTGTCACTTCTTAGAGATAACTGTTATCAAGAGTACCAGACTTGGGCCAGGGATTTAGCTCAGTGATTCTGCCGCCTGCCTCTCAAGCACAAGGTCCCAAGTTCAATCCTAGGTACCAAAAAAGAAAAAAAGAAAGGCTCAGGCTTGTCTTTATAGAAACTTTCTACTAAATAACATATATATGTGTAATCAACACAGTAGGAGTAGCTCTCACTCTACAAATTAACTTAGGCAAAAGATTGCATTTCTTCATTTCCCTGGAACCAACTACATTTTAATTTCTAGCCTGCTATGAACATTAAATTAAGTTATTCTTAGCTACTAGATCCCACTACCAACATCTTGCCCCCCAGGGCACAGTAATCTTACATAGAAACCCAGACATTCAATACCTTTCTCTTTCAGCCAGTCATCAACTTCTGTTAACACCAACCTGGTCAGTGATTGGTTGACACTGTTCTTTTCCTGTGTGCTGGTTCTCTAAATTCTGTCCCCTGCCTTGGAGCACAGGAATATTTGATAAAGTTACAAAGTCTATCTGTTGTTTTTGGACTCCCTAGTATGCTAGCATGACCACAGTAAAAGTCACCAAAGCAAATAGGCTCCACAAACTCCTTCCTTCCAGGACTCTCTTTTTAAATGTTTGTACATTGTACTACTGTGCTTACATTTCATCAATCATTTGAAAGATTTTCTTTAGTATTTAGAAATATTTATATGATAAAGATGGAATTTTCTCTACTTCTCCAGTTCTCTAAATAGATTATAAATTTTTCTGTCATTGGTGGAAGAAAAATGCTTGAAAGTAAAGTGATCCCAAATTAGTAAACAAATGAACAAAGATTTTATGTGACTTTCAGGTTTGTTTAAACCAAGTAATTATACAGGTTTAAAAATATGATTATTTTTAACAACCTTTTTTTTTGGTACCGGGGATTGAACTCAGATCTTTACGCTTGCGAGGCAGGCGGTGGAACTGAGCTAAATACCCAGCCTTCAACAACCTTTTTAACAACCAAATTTCGATTCACTAGAACCAAACACATAATTCCTTTAGTTTGTTTACTTGATACTTCTTTCTACTTGTCTACATAATATCCATCTGCCCTTCTGCCTACATTACTTATTTTAGCATTGTATATAGCTATATTTTAAGGATTTCTTTCAGAATACCAATATAGATATATCTCTAAGTTATTCTAAAAATCACACTTGAAATACTAGGTGTTTTACTATTACAATTAATTTTCCTTTTGACTGTGACTAGTTTTGTAAAATAAAGTTTTACAACCTAATGCTGAACCTCAAACTCCTAGAGAAAGAAGAGCATAACAAACCCAAAGCTCATACAAGAGAGAAAATTATAAAGATCAGAGCAGAAATCAATGCAATGGAGACTAAGAGAATGATACAAAAAAATCAATGAATCAAAGAGTTGGTTTCTCAAAAGAATAAGCAAAACCTTTAGCCAGCTTTATCAAAAAAAGGAAAGAAAGTCTCAAATCCATGTAATTAGAAACGAAAAAGGTGAAGTCACAACATCCAGCAGAAATCCAGAGGATCATTAATATCTACTTTGAGGACCTGTACTCTAGTAAAATGGAAAACACAGAAGAAATGGACAGATTCCTGGATACATACAAATTGCCAAAGTTAAATGAAGAAGATATAGAAATTCTAAACACCCCAATTGCAATGAATGAAATCAAAAATGTAATAAAAATTTACCAACAAAGAAAAACCCAGGGCCTGATGGCTTCACTGCTGAATTCTACAAGACATTTAAAAAAGAACTATAACCATTACACTTTAAACTCATGAAGGAAATTGAAAGGGAAGCAATACTTCCAATTCATTCCTGGAAGCAAGTGTTACTTTGATTCCAAAATCAGGGAAAGACCCAACCAAAAAAGAGAATTACAGGCCAATCTCCCTAATGCACATAGATGCAAAAATCCTCAACAAGATACTGGCAAAAGGAATACAGAGGGTCATCAAGAAGATCATACACCCTGACCAAGTTGGATTTGTCCCAGGGCTGCAAGGATGGTTCAACGTACTTAAAACAATAAATGTAATACGCTATATTAACAGAGCCAAGGACAAAAACCATATGATGAACTCAATAGATGCAGAAAAAGCATTGAATAAAATTCAACACCCATTCATGATAAAAACTGTAGAGAAAATTGCAATAGAAGGTCTTTATCTCAAACTGATTAAGGCTATCTATGAAAAACCAATAGTCAACATTATTCTAAAAGGTCAAAAACTGAAAACCTTCATGCTAAAATCAGGAACAAGACAAGGATGTCCACTCCTATTCAATATAGTTCTGGAGACATTAGCCACAGCAATTAGGCAAGAGAAAGAAATAAAAGGAGTAAAGATAGGAAAGGAAGAAGTTAAACAGTCATTATTTGCTGATGATATGATACTCTACGTAGAAGAAAAACCTCTGCCAAAAGACTTCTAGACTTAATTGACAGATTCAGTGGAGTAGCTGGATACAAAGTCAACACTTAAAAAATAATAGCCTTCTTGGGGCTGGGCATTTAGCTCAGTGGTTCCACCACCTGCTTCGCAAGCACAAGGACCAGAGTTTGATCCCCAGTACCAAAAATAATAATAATAATAATAATAGCCTTCTTGTACACAAATAACAGACTCACTGAAAGAGTAATTAGGGATACAATCCCTTTCACAATAGCATCCAAAAAAATGAAATATCTAGGAAGCAATCTAACAAAGGAAGCAAAAAACCCCCACACTGGAAACTACTGCACTCTGAAAAAAGAGATCAAAGAGAATATAAGAAAATGGAAAGACATCCCTTGCTCCTGGATAGGAAGAACCAATATAGTGAAATGGCCATACTTCCAAAACTACTATATAGATTCAATTAAATGCTGATTGAAATTCCAACAATAAATTTCACAGAACTAGAGAAAACAATACAAAAATTCGTTTGGAACCAGAGTAGACCTAGAATAGCAAAAGCAATTCTAGTCAAATAGACACAGCAGGGGGTATCACAATATCCAACTTGAAACTATACTACAAAGCTACTGGCAAATAAACAGACCTGAGGATCAGTGGAATAGATTAGAAGATGCAGAAACAATTCCAGACATACTCAGCCACCTCCTCTTTGACAAAGGAGCCAACCACCCTCACTGCAGGAAAGATAGCCTCTTTAATAAATGGTGTTGGAAAAACTAGATTTCAACCTTCCAAAGATTAAGACTAGACCCATATCTATCACCATGCACTAAACTAAGATTGAAGTGGATTAAAGACCTAAATATTAAAACAGAAACACTAAACTTGCTAGAAGATAAGTTAGGTAGAACTCTTAAAGACATTGGCATAGGAAAAGACTTTATGAACAAAACCTCAGTAGCATGGGGACTAGCACAAAGAATCAAAACCTGGGATCTCATCTTATTAAAAAGCTTCTGCACTGCAAGAGAAATCAACAACAGAGCTAAGAGACAATCTACAATGTGGAAAAAAAATTTTAGCAGCTGTACCTCAGACAAAGAACTACTATCTAGAATGTATAAAGAACTTTAAAGAAAAATCAGACCTCTCAAATTTAAAGATCCAATTCAAAAATGGACATAACATTGAAATAGACACTTCTCAGACAAAGAAGTAAAAGCAGCAAATAAACATACATGGTCATTTGAGAGATGCACATGAAAACAACACTGAGATTCCACCTCACCCCAGAAAGAATGGCTGCTATCAAGAAATCAACCAATAACAAATGCTGGCGGGGCTGTGGGGAGAAAGGAATCCTTCTCCCTTGTTGGTGGGGGTGCAGACCAATGCAACCACTATGGAAATCAGTATGGAGATACCTCATATAACTAGGCCTAGAGGTCCCATTTGACCCAGCTATTTCCCTGCTGGGTATCTTCTCAAAAGAATTAAAAGAATCATACCACAGCTATATATGTGCACCCATGTTTATAGAGGTACAGTTTGTAATAGCTAAAGCTTGGGAACAGCCCAAGTGCCCATCAACTTGAAACTGGATAAAGAAGTTGTGTTTTTTTACTAAAATGGAGTACTACTCAGCCATAAAGAATAAGAAACTAGAGACACTTATAGCTAAATGGATGCACATTGAGGCCATACTCTTAAGTGAAATAAATAGGACAAACGTGTAAATACTAAATAGTTTCTCTGGTATGAGAAAATGAAAGTGTAAATAAGGATTAAAATGAATAATTGATAATGTGAAATAGGAAGAAAAGGTCCAAAAGTGTAGGGGAATTGGAAGGGTAGGGGAAATGAAAAAATATGAGAAAAGAAAAAAATGGAAACAAAGTCTTTGTAAATAGGGAAGGGTGGAGGGCGTGAAGGGAGGGCAGGGGAACGGGGAAAAAATAAGAACCAAGATACATCATGTATAGGTATAAGTTCCCAGTTTTAAACGAATATGTGTTGTATACCTAAAATGTATAAAATAAAAGAATTTAAGGAAAAAAATAAAATGAAGTTTTAGGTAAAACTGAATTATTTTATAGCCCTCTATCTATATTCCCTCAGTATCTTTGCTCTTTTTTAATCTAAATTTCCTTTTTATCAGACCTTCTTTTTCCTTATTTTTAATAGTACATAAATAAAAGTAAAGGAGAACATATATAGAATAAATATTTAATAACATGTTTTTCTTGTTATTTTGTTCTTTCATTCCAACCAGTAGAGGCCTGATTACATTTTTGTTTTAGGCGTCAAATTTCCCTGCATGATACTTTCCATCTCCAGATGATTGCTTATAAAAAATTAAATTTATTATGGACTTGGTGTTATGTCCCTAGTAAAAGAAGGAAAGAATGCACACAAAGGTATGAGGAGGGAGAAAGAGAGATAATTTTACATTGCTGAAATTTTTAATCTTATGTTTAAAAAGGATAGACCATATATTCTCTTTCTTTAGTAAAATAACAAAGAAATCTTAAGATAGTATAAAATTATAATGAATTAGTAAAATCAAAGGGGTGGTCTGTATGAAAGGACTGATCTAAACAGCTTTCTGGAGATTTGGAGGAAGCATGGGAATTGCTAAAGCAATAATTAGAAAACCAGAGTTAAGTCAAACTGATAAGCCAGTTTGCTTTGAAGAAACCAGAAAAGAAGACATATAAGTCAGAAGAAAGGAACAAAATGAAGAAATATGTGAGCTGGAAATTGAAAGTGAGCTGCAAATACGATTTTTTGGGGGGGTCTGGACCAGGTCAACAGAGAGCTCTGTCCTTGTACTGCAACTTTCTTGAAAGCACATCTTTAGCCATGGCAAATATTTTAGTTTCCTTCTGGAACAAATGGACAGATTCCAAAGACAATACCCCACATTTTGTCACTATAAAGTAACAATACTACTCACATTCAAGGAAAACACACATGGTTTTTTTTGTCTCATTTAAAAATATTTGAGGAAGCACTCCTAAAAAACCATAATCAATAAAGCAAGAGTTACAACTACCAGACCTACTGGCAAACAGATAATAAAAGCCTGAGGAAAAAAAACAAAAACAAAAACTCAAAAGGGCACTGTGGTGGTTGATCTTGATTGCCAAGTTGATTGGACTGAGAAATGCCTAGACAATTAGCAAAGCACATTTCTGAGTATGTCTGTGAGGAAGTTTCCAGAAATGATTGGCCTGTAGGATGGCGAACAGGGGGACATCTACCTTGAATGTAGGAAGTAACACCACTGCTAGGATGCAGGACCATGAGGGAAGGAGGAGGAAGACTACTAGTACTGCATATTACCATGGTCTGTGGCACCATCAGGTGAGTTGCTTGCCTCTGCTACTCTCTTCCACCATGACTTTTTGGCCTTGCCACAGGGCAAAAGAAGCATAGCCAGCTGACCATGTGATGAAGACTGAACTGTGAACCAAAATAAATCTTTCCTCAATTAAGTTGTTTCCCGTGAATTTTGTCACCCCGATGGAAAACTGACTGACACAGGAACACAAAGTTTGACGGCTATTCATAAGTTGCTATCCAAAGACAAAATAGCAAATTATGGTTGCATAGAAAGTGTGCAAGGATCTGTACTTTCTCTTGTACTTACTGACAAATTTTTGAATGTTGGAGAATTTATACATAATAAAATATAACATTGCCTTATTTTATATTGTTTTTGTTATGAGTGACATTAAGAATCTACTCCTAGATTTCTATTTGCTTTGTATTTCCTATTTTTTAATGTTCTTTACATTTGTTCACTGCATTATTGCTTTAACTATATGGAAAGTCTTATTATTGGGCAGAGTTACTGTTACTTTATTATAATTTATTCAGATTGTCCTGGCTACTCTAAGGGTTTGCCCTCCTATGAATTTTATAATTTATTTATATCTAAGAAATCCTTGCTGGGATTTTAATAGGAATTATAGTAACCTACAGATCTATTTGAGACAATTGATTTCTTTACTGTATTGAATCTTCCAGTCCTTGAATATATGCTTTTCCATTTATTTAGGGCTCTTTTGATTTAATTGGGCACTGATTTTTAATCAGGCTTTGTTTAGTGTGCACACAATTAGAATCACTGTGTCTTCCAAGTGGGTTGATTCTTTGATTTGTATGTAATGTCCTATTTTATCTTTAGTAACATTCTTTGCTCTACAATCTCTTATTATTAGATAATAATACAGTTGGTCCTGCTTGGTTCTTTTTTATTATTAATGTTTAAATGATATACATTTCCATTCTTTTACTTTCCAGCTTCCGTCACTGAATTTTAAGTGAATTTCTTGTAAACAGCATACAGTTGGTCAGTCATGGTTTCTATCCACTCTTTCAATCTGTCTTTTGAGTTGTCTATTTAGACTATTTATATTAAGGTATTTATTGATGTGTTTAGGGTTTTCTAATTTATTTGTGTTCAGTTTTTCTGTTCTTTTTCAGCTGTTTTTTATTTTTTGCCTTCCTGTGGGCTACTTGATTATTTTAGCAGATTTCATCTTACTTTATTTTCAATGTTTTTGAGTTTGTGTTTTTGTAATATATAAGGTGATATCTTTTATATAATCCTTGTTCTTCTGGGTTTCTATTAATAAAGGTACAGATATAAATAACAACACTTTAGCAATTGTAAAACCTTCAGTTCAATTTAGGTCCATTCACCTTTCTACATTTTTAAATATTTGAAATTTGCTCAGATCCTTAGGTTTATGGCTTTCACCAAATTTTAGTGGTTCTCAGTCATTATTTCTTCAAATTCTATTTCTGCCTCATTCTCTTTTTCCTGCCTTCCTTGGGCTACAGTAATACAAATACTGGATCTTCTGTTAGTGTATCATAGGTCCTTGAGGCTGTGTGAATTTTTGTTCATTCTTTTTTATCTTTGCTGTTCAGGCACTCTAAATTCAATTAAACTTCCCTTAAGTTTACTGATATCAATTCCCTGCAGTTATATCATATAGTTAAACAAACAAAACACCCAAAGATTTACCTTTGGATAAAAGTGACTAACTTATGGAAAAAGCACATTGCCTTTTTAACAGTCTATTAACTACAAAAATATGGTATTATTTTGCTATATTAGAGCAAAATAGAATTAGAATTTGTTCATCCAGCTGCTGATATTCCATCTATTTCTTAGACACAGACAGGATTTCTCCTGTTTCCCTTTTTCCTGTTATCTTTTTCCTTTTTGGAAACAACAAGCCCAAATTCAGTATAAATGGAGCCATTAAAGGAAAACTTGTGTTCCCATTTTCTAGAGCATTGATACACAGCCAAAATGATTCATGTCCTTTTGTTTGCTTGGTCTTGGAACCATAAGTGATATTACAAAATTGCTCTTTGTGGTGATGTGGCAGTTCTCCCATCCAGATCTGGTAGTTCTCAGTGCCTGAGCCTGTGCAGAGATGGCTAATGAACACTTTTTGGCATGTACTAAGAATCCTGAGAAGAGCACCGTTATAATTTATTTCTATCTAAATTACTTCAATTTGGGGAAAGATGCTGAATTGCACTGATTCCACATAAATCAAGCTCATTTTGATGAATACCAGTTTGTCTCCTGATGCAGGATATTAGAGCAACAGAAAATAAACACATATACACACACATGAACGATTCCAACCTTCTATTTTGAGTCAAACAATTGCTCTTTGTTCTTCTCATTGATTCAGTTGGTAATTAATACTATGCTCTACAATGAATGTCACTTGCATAATTTGAACATTGAACAATATTAATATTCCCTTTCTTAGAAACAAAAATGAACCAAAGAAACTTTTAACAGCTTTTTGAACCATATTTTGTAATCAAATTGGATATTTGTTCCTGTAAACAATGAAATGGTGAATTATTCTTTAAGTCTGCAGCTCTGTCAGTATTTTATGGTCTGATCATTTTTATTTGAAGAGACTAGGCTGAGCTATGAACTGGTTTCCTGACAAATTCATCTTAATATAAAACTCTACCAAATATTACTTTTTCTCAACCTCTTTCCCTGTGATTATAATTACATTTGAAATCTGAAATTTAAAATAACTGCAAACAAAACTGACAAGTATCATTTGGCAGAGAATTACAAATAAAATGGATACTTGGACTTATTGTTTGCAACCATAGATGTAAATGAAAATATTATGTAGAATAAGTGGAAGGGGGCATTTATACATTACCAAGACATTAGAAACTGTTGAATGACATCTACTGAAGAAGGACAAGATGTGGAAGAAAGACTGAATGGAACAATATGAGAATTTTTCATCATGTAACATATGGTTTGGTTGGAAAAATAAGACACACAACTATCAAAGAATTACAAAACATATTTTAGTTCAAACATGACACAATGTAAATATGGGACTTTCTAAGATAGTATGCAGTTAAATGCTAAAAAAATGGCACAGAAAATAAATTCTAAAAATTTAAAGAAGGGTTAAAATGCTGGAATTCATATAATTAATGAAGTTTTCATAGGTGCCTTATTTGCAAGGATTCTAACAGTAAAGGTATAACATGATGTGTTGAACCCAGCCTTTAGTGGCTTGTCAAAGCTGAATATCAGCAATTTTTCCCAGGGTTGCACTCAGTGATGTTATGGCAACAGCCTGAAATTGTCCCCACTGAGAGTATTTACACAACCTAAAATAAAAAACTTTAAAATGGTTTATTTTTGTTCTCTGAATAATAGTTGATAAACATGTCAATACCAGGCTGTGTAAGGGAACTTACCAAAATATAGCTCAACAATATTCTTCACAGAACTACCAAAAAATCCTAAAATTCATAAGGATGCACAAAAGATCAAGAATAGCAAAAGTTATCTTAAGCAAAAAGAGCAAGGCTAGAGGTATCAAAATATTCCACTTCAAATTATATTACAAAGCCATAGCAATAAAAGCAAGTGGCACTGCCACAAAAACACATGTGACCAATGGGACAGAACACGTGACACAGGAGCAGACTCATGCCCTTGCAGCCATTGGATTTTCTACAAAGGCACCAAAAATACACATTGGAGAAAAGATAGCCTCTTTACCCAAAGGTACATGCCTGTAAATGATTAAAACTAGATATCCTCATGCAGAAGATATAGATAGTTGTCTGTCTCTAGATCCCTGATGCTCATCCTGTACTAAAAATCTAATAAAAATGGGATCCAGTCTGAAGACATAGGAATAATACTAGAAACTTTGAAACCCCCAAAATAAAAGGGGGACAGTGAGAGACATTTCAAGTCACAGGCAAAAATATTTTCTGAGTAGGACTATATTGAAAATAATATCACTGAAATAGCCCTGAAAATGATATCAAGAATCAACATTGGGACTTTTGTTACGAAAAGCTTATGCACAGCGAAGGAAACAATCAATGGAGTGCAGAGACAGCTTACAGAATGGAGAATATCTCTGCAATCTCTCTCTCTCTCTCTCTGTTTGATTTTTTGATACAGGGTTTTGCATGTAGCTCAGGCTCCACTTGAACTCACTATGTAGCTCAGATTGGCCTCAAGTTTGCAGCAATCCTCCTGCCTCAGCCTCCTGAGTGGTGGGATTACAGGCGTGTACCAGCACACCCAACTCTACTCTCCTGATAGAGAAATAGCATCTAGAATATGGGAAAAAAAACTTCGAAAAACTTAATTTAAAAAAACTCAATCAATAAATGGGCAAATTAAATGAACAGAACAAACACTTCTGAAAAGAACTACAAATGGCCAATGAGTACATGAAAAATAAAAGGTTTAATGTATTGAGCCAGTAGGGAAATTCAAATCAAAACAATATTGAGACCACATCTCATGCAAATTAGAATGACTAGTATCAAGAATGCAAAAATCAGGGCTGGGGATTTGGCTGAGTGGCACCACACCTACCTTGCAAGTGCAAGGTCCTGAGTTCCATCCCCAGCACCAGAAAAAAAAAAAAAATCCAAAAATCAATGAATGCTAGCAGAGATGCAAGGGAAAAGGAACCCTTTTACATTGTTGGTGGAAATATATACTAGTACAATTAGTCTAAGAATAAATATGATGGTTTCTCAAAAAAACTAATAGCAATATCATTAGATTCAGTTATACCACTCCTGAAAATTTAATGACAGCATACTCTAATGATATATGCATACCTATGGTTATTGTACCGAAGTTCACAATGCCTAACCTGTGAAAACAGCCTAGGTGCCTGCCAACAGATGCATGGATAAAGAAAATGTGGTGTGTATTCAAAATGGAATATTATTTAGCCATAAAGAAGAGTGAAACTGAAGAATGGATGGAGTTGGAGACCTGGAAACTATCATGTTAAGTGAAACAAGCCAGACTCAGAATATTAAATACTACATGTTTTCTCTTGTGTGAGGAGAAAGACAGACAGACAGACAGAGACGCACAGAGAGAAAGAGCACTTCAATGGTTGAATGGATTAAAAACAACCAGCATATTAGTAAAGAAATGTTCTGAGTATGTCTGCAGATGACTGAGATACAGCCCAGCAAACTGATGGAGAAAGATCCACCACAATGTGGGTGTCACCAACCAACAGGCTTTTAGCATGTACAGAATAAAAAGCGGAAAAAAGGAAGTCTTCTCATTTCTGAAGAGCTCCAGTCTTTGCCATTGCTTTTGGACATCAGTCTTCAGCCTTTTAACAAAGACTTGCTGTTACAGTTTCCATCTAGATGTCCCCCCTCTCAAATCCTCATACACTCATAGGTGGAGCTTTTAGGGGGTGATTGATTGTGGGGTTGATACTCTCAGTGTATTAGCCAGCTGTGAGTTTATAACTAAAGGTTAAGTTGGAGGTAAAGCTTAAAATGAGGAGGTGGGTCACTGGGGCAGTGCCTAACTAGGCTCTCCCTTCTCCTTTGATCCCTCTCCTTGCTTCTTGCAATAACCCCATAGGCTGTTTCTCCTCTGCCTTGCTGCTGTGCTTCCTTGCCTTGGAGCCACCTGACTATGGACTGAAATCTCTACAGACTGTGAGTCAAAGTAAACTTCTCTTTCCTGAAGTTGTGGAATGTCAGTAATTTTGTCCCAGCAACAAAGAAAGTAACTAAGATGCTGGCACAGGCGATTCTCTGGTAAGCTTCTAGGGCTGCAGCCTCAGACTGCTACTGCATCCTTGTTTGGTGGTGTTCCATGGCTTTCATTGTCTTGGGCTGAACAGCTACTGGAAACTCCAGCTCTCTAAGACATAGCCAGTCAGTATGGACTTTTCTGCCTCTGATCCCATAAACCTCTATAATAAATCCCCTTGCATGATTATACATATGTTTTCTATGGATTTTGTTTCTATACAAATCCCTAACTAATACAACAGGAAAGTAGAAGGTAGACTATTGGATATGAGTAGAGGACTCAGGAGCATGGGAAAGGAAAAGGAGATGAGAACAATGGGGAAGAAAATAATCAAAATATATTACATAGATATACCATTATATCAAAAAACATTATTTTTATTATTTATTTGCACTAATAATTTTTAAAACATTGTTCAAATATTCATTTAATTTCTATTTTAAGATGTTTTTTAAATGAATAGGTTGAGACCAACAGGTTGATATGATTTGAGTAAGTTATGATAAGTAAATGACAAATTCTGATTTTCAGATTTTCTCCTAAAAGTTCTGTTCTCATGCTGACAAATTTCATTTTTACTAATAATTTCCTCCCTGAACTAACAGGCATTGTTGAAACTTCAAATGTCCAAAATATCATTAGGTTAAATCCACAGTTCAATAACATTTATTAATAATAGAAAAACTCAAAAAAATGTTTTAGTTCTCTACTTCTACACAATAAACACTCCAGGTATTTATATACATATGAAAGGGAGTTCTACATGGGATCTACATAGGAGGCCATAGGTTGAATTTCTAATCTGATGTAGCAAAATGATGTATGAATAATTAAAAAATATATTTCAAGATCGCACGAAGCATGCCAAGTTGGTCCACTGCAGGTGGACAGGACTGTGCACGCCCTGCTGGGGTCCCGGGTTGTACGGAGGATGCCAAATCACCCTGCTGTGGACAGCCAGGTCTGCCCACACACTGCCGAGGTCCCCAGTCCCCCGGAACACCCCAAGTCGGCCTGCTGCAGACAGGCAGGTCTGTGCACGCCCTACCAAGGTCCCGAGTCATGCGGAAGATGCTGAGTCAGCCTGCTGCAGACAGGCAGGTCTGTGTACACCCTGCCTGGGTCCCCAGTCATGCAGAGGATGCTGAGTCACCCCGCTGCAGACAGGCAGGTCTGCACACACACTACCGAGGTCCTGAGTCATGCAGAAGATGCCGAATCACCCTGCTGCAGACAGGCAGCTGGTTCCACACTACAAAGATACGGAGGACATGAGAACACCAGACCACCAGACCAAGTTACTGAGTCCCACTGCTCATGGTCCAGAGGAAGGGGCTTCCCGGTCACTATCCCTCCCACTGCTCCCAGCCCAGAGGAAAGGGCTTTTGGGCCACCTTCTGTCCTGCTGCTCCTGGCCCAGAGGAAGGGGTTTCCGGGCCACCATCCCTCCCACCACTCCCGGCCCATATGGAGGGGCTTCTGAGCCACCATCCCACTGCTCCTGGTCCAGAGGAAGGGGTTTCCCGGCCACCATCCCTCCAGCTGCTCCCAGCCCACAGGAAAGGGCTTTTGGGTCACCATCCCTACCGGTGCTCCCGGCCCCTGTCCCACCTCTCCCAGCTCAGAGGAGGTAATCCATGCAGGTGCTAACAGCCCCCTGCCCCAGTCGAAATGAGAAAACACATAAATAAGTCTCAAAACTAGACTTCCAGATCACCTACAGCAACCCCAAAGGGAAAGGAGATGGAACACTCTGATACTCAACCACCTGGACCCACTGAACTGGCAACAAAAGGGGATCTGGAAAAAAGGAAATCAGAAATTATTTCTCAGATAACAGGAGAAATTGTGCCCCTAGTGCAAGACATGATTAATAAATCTACAGAGGCGCTCAGGAACATGATGAAATCCCAACATAAGAAACAAATGGAATCCATAAAACAGATGTAAATATATTTCCAGGACATGAAAAACTCCATTGAAAGTCTACACAGCAGAATGAGCCAATGTGAGGATAGAATTTCAGATATACAAGATAAGATTGCAATTAGTGACTAGGAAAAGAAAAATTGCTTCAAAATTATAAGGGAACATGAGAAATCAATCCACCAGCTGCTAGATGATGCAAAGAAGAATAACATAAGACTGATTGGGCTCAATGAAGAAACAGGAGAGAGTGGAGATGGCATAAAAAATCTCTTCACAGAAATAATGGCAGAAAACTTCCCAAGCAGGGGAAAAGAGATTGACATACAGATAAGTGAGCCATATAGGACTCCAAATAGCCTTGATCAAAAAAAATCTACACATAGGCATATAATTGTTAACATTCCAGAAACACAACAGAAGAACAAAGTTCTCCAAGCAGTCAGAGAAAAGAGACAAATCACATACAAAGGAAAGGCCATCAGAATCACAGCAGACTTCTCAACACAAACCATCAAGGCAAGAAGAGCTTGGAGTGACATATTCCAAGCCCTAAAAGAAAACAGCCTCCAACTCAGATTGATGTACCCTGCAAAACTCTTTCAAAATGGATGGAGAAATAAGATACTTTCATGACAAAGAGCACCTTAGGAACTTCATGAATACCAAACCAGCACTCCAAAGAATTTTACACAATATCCTAGGAACAGACATTGAGGATTACAACCCCGGGAAGCAAAGCATAATGAACCCATCTGGCATGACAAGAAATTAAATGTAAAGGGGGAAAACCCAACAAAAAGAAAAAGTCATGGCAATGACAAGTCAATACATTTCAGTTATAACCATCAATGTTAGTGGTCTCAATTCACCAATCAAAAGAAATAGACTGGCAGAATGGGTCAAGGAGCAAAATCCAACAATATGCTGCATACAAGAAACACACTTAATTCAAAAGGAAACTCATAGACTGAAAGTTAAAGAGTGGAAAACAATACTCCATGCAACAGGAACCCCCAAAAAAGCAGGAATAGCTATCCTCTTTGCAGATCAAGTAGATTTCAAACCAACACTGATTAAGAGAGATGAAGAAGGACACTACATCCTTGTAAAGGGAAGAATCCAAGAGGAAGAGATGACAATCATAAATATCTATCCACCAAACACTAGTGCACCCAACTATATAAAACAAATACTAACAGACATGAAAAATCAAATAAGCACTAATACAATAGTAGTGGGGGACCTCAATACCCCACTGTCACAAATAGATAGATCAACTAGACTAAAAATAAGTAATGAAATACTAGAACTCAATTGAACTCTTGAACAAATGAACTGAACAGATGTTTACAGAGTCTTCCACTCCGCAAAATCAGAATACACATTCTTCTCAGCTGCATATGGGTCATTCTCAAAAATAGGTCACATATTCACACATAGAACATGTTTAAGTAAGTGCAAAGGAATTGAAGTTATCCCCTGTATATTATCAGACCATAGTGCAATGAAATTGGAGATCCATAGCAAAAGAAACTCAAAAAATTTCATAAACATGTGGAAATTGAACAACACATTTCTGAATAACCAATGGGTCACAGAGGAAATTAAAGAAGAAATCAGACAGTTCCTTCAATTAAATGACAATGACAATACAACATATAGGAATCTATGGGATACAATGAAAGCAGTCTTATGAGGGAAATTCATAGCAGTGAATATGCATATTAGGAAAACAGAACGAGACCAATTAAACAACCTGATGCTGGACCTCAAGCTTCTAGAAAAAGAAGAGCAGGACAATTCCAGAGCTCATAAAAAGGGAGGAAATTATAAAGATCAGAGGAGAAATCAATGCAATGGGGACTAAGAGAATGATACAAAAAATCAATGAAGCCAAGAGTTGGTTCTTCGAAAGAATCAACAAAATTGACAAACCCTTACCCAACCTTGTCAGAGAAAGGAAAGAAAAGGCTAAAATCCATGCAATTAGGAAGGAAAAGGGTGAAATTACAACAGACCCAGCAGAAATCCAGAGGATCATCAATACCTACTTCCAGAACCTATATGCCAATAAGATGGACAACACAGAAGAAATAGACAGATTCCTAGATACATATGAATTACCAAAGTTGAACGAAGAAGACCAGAAAATTCTGAACAACCCAATATCAATCAATGAAATTGAAAATGTAATTAAAAACTTATCAACTAAGAAAAGCCCAAGCCCTGATGGCTTCACTGCTGAATTCTATAAGACATTTAGAGAGGAACTACTGCCACTATTGTTTAAACTCTTTAATGAAATGGAAAGGGAAGCAATATTCCCAAATTCATTCCTGGAAGCAAGCGTCACCTTGTTGCCCAAAGCAGAGAAAGACCCAACCGAAAAAGAGAACTATAGGCCAATCTCACTAGTGAACATAGATGCAAAAATCCTTAATAAGATACTGGCAAACAGAATGCAGAAGATCATCAAGAAGATCATGCACCCTGATCAAGTGGGATTCATCCCAGGGATGCAGGGATGGTTCAATATATGCAAATCAATCAATGTTATACTCTATATCAATAGAGCCAAGGACAAAAACCATATGATTATCTCCATAGATGCAGAAAAAGCATTTGACAAAATCCAACATTTATTTATGATAAAAACCCTACAAACAATTGGAATAGATGGTCTCTACCTCAAACTGAGAGAAGCCACCTATGAAAAACCAATGGCCAATATCATACTAAATGGTCAAAAACTGAAATCCTTCACACTCAAATCAGGAACAAAACAAGGATGTCCACTATCACCACTCTTGTTCATATACTTCTGGAAACATTAGCCATGGCAATTAGACAAGAGAAAGAAATAAGAGGAATAAAGATAGGAAATGAAGAAGTCAAATTGTCATTATTTGCAGATGACAAGATACTCTATATAGAAGACCCCAAGAACTCCACCAAAAGTCTTCTAGACTTAATAAGCAAATTCAGTCAAGTAGCTGGTTACAAGGTCAATACACAAAGATCAATAGCTTTCCTCTACACGAATGACAGACTCACTGAGAGAGAAATAGGGCAAATAATTCCTTTCACTATAACATCCAAAAAACTGAAATACCTAGGAATCAACCTAATGAAAGAAATCAAAGACCTCTTCTCTTAAAACTATGGCACTCTGAAAAAAGAGATTGAAGATGATATCAGAAAATGGACAGACATCCCCTGCTCCTGGGTAGGAAGGATTAATATAGTGAAAATGGCCATACTTCCAAAACTGCTATATAGATTTAATGCAATTCCAATTGAGATCCCAGCAGCATACTTCAGGGATCTTGAGAAAACAATCCAAAAATTCATTTGGAGCAAGAAGGGACCCAGAAAGGCAAAAGCAATTCTAGGTAATAGAGACATGGCAGGGGGTATCACAATCCATAACCTGCAACTATATTACAAAGCTACTGTGATAAAAATAGCATGGTACTGGCAAAGAAACAGACTTGAGGACCAGTGGAACAGATTAGAAGATGCAGAAACAACACCAGACACACTCAGCCATCTCATCTTCAATAAAGGAGCCAAACACCCTCACTGGAGGAAAGATAGCCTCTTTAATAAATGGTGCTGGAAAAATTGGGCTTCAACTTCCCAAAGATTAAAACTAGACCTTTATCTCTCACCATGCTCTCAACTAAAATCAAAATGGATTAAAGATCTAAATATTAAAATAGAAACTCTGAACCAGTTGGAACAGAGGTTAGGTAGAACTGTTGAAGACATCGGTGTAGGAAAAGATTTTATGAACAAAACCTCAGTTGCCCGTGAACTAGCACAATCAATCAACAAGTGGGATCTCTTCTTTTTAAAAGGCTTCTGCACAGCAAGAGAAACCACCAGCAGTGTGAAGAGACAACCCACAATGTGTGAGAAAATCTTCACCTGCTCTTCCTCAGACAAAGGTTTACTATCTCAATTCTATAAAGAACTTGAAATGATCAGACTTCCCAAATTTAAAGACCCAATCCAAAAATGGGCATTTGAAATGAACAGACATTTCATACACAGAGAAGTAGAAATAGCAAATAAACTTATGAAAAAATGTTCAAGATCACTGGTCATTCGAGAAATGCAAATGAAAACAACACTGAGATTCCACTTCACTCCAGAAAGAATGGCTGCTAACATGAAATTAATCAATAACAAATGCTGGCGGGGCTGTGGGGAAAGAGGAACCCTGCTCCACTGCTGGTGGGAGTGTAGACTGGTGCAACCACTGTGGAAATCAGTATGGAGATACCTCAAAGAACTAGGACTGGAAGTCCCATTTGACCCCGCTATTCCCCTGCTGGGGATCTTCCCCAAAGAATTAAAAGAATCATACCACAGTGATATATGTATGCCCATGTTCATAGCAGCACAGTTTGTAATAGCTAAAACTTGGAAACAGGCCAAATGCCCATCAACTGGAGACTGGATCAAGAAAATGTGTTTTTTTAAAAAATAAAATGGAGTACTACTCAGCCTTAAAAAATGAGAAATTAGAGATATTTATAGCTAAGTGGATGCACATTGAGGTGATACTCTTAAGTGAAATAAATAGGACACACATAAATACATACCGAATAGTTTCTCTGGTGTGAGAAACTGAAAGTGTAAATAAGGACTAAATGTATAATAGGTAATGTGAAATAGAAAGAAAAGGGGCAAAGGGGAAAGAAGTGGGAGGGCGAGGGGAAAGGATAGGAGGGAATGAGATTAATATGAGAAAATGGAAAAATAGGAACAAAATCTTTGTAAATAGGGAGGAATGGAGGGGTTGAAGGGAGGGCTCGGCAAGGGTGAAAAATAAGAACCAAGAGAGACTATGTAAAGGTACAAATTTCCA
The DNA here is from genome assembly GCF_053883595.1 of Heterocephalus glaber. Taxonomy (NCBI): domain Eukaryota; kingdom Metazoa; phylum Chordata; class Mammalia; order Rodentia; family Bathyergidae; genus Heterocephalus; species Heterocephalus glaber. Next base: position 4,369,254 of record NW_028258153.1, read on the forward strand.
ATGATGAATGTCATTATATTGTATACCTAAAATGTACCAAGGATTAGAATGAATAATCGATAATGTAAAATAGGAAGAAAAGGTCCAAAGGGGTATTGGTATTTGGAGGGGCAGGGGAAAGGAAAGAAGGGAAAGGAAAAATGCTGAGAAATGGAAAAAATGTAAATAAAGTCTTTGTAAATAGGGAAGCGTGGAGAAATGGGGAAAAAATAAGAACCAAGATGCATTATGTAAAGGTACAATTCCCAATGAGAAATGTAATTGTGTTGTATACCTACAGTGTACCAATAAAGGAATTTAATTAAAAATATATATATTTCAAGATGCCTTTGCCTGTGTTTTTATATTTATATTTAAATACTGTCTTAGTCATTTTCTTCTTCCCTGTGTAGTGGATTGACTAATAGGCAACTTGTAATGCCGACCTGAACTGAATCAGCATGGTCTGGGTGTAGAGGATGCACTTGAAGATTGTTACCAATAGCCATAAAATGAGAACTGGAGAGGAAAATCTTGGCCTGTTGATTTTCTAGGAGCAGCTTGCTGCAGATGATTTTCCTGATGCAAACTAGGTTGTTGTCCTCGGAGGAGGAGCCCAAGACCTCACTGTCTCTGGGAATGACTGCTATTCTCATCAGGGGAGCTCTGATCTTCACCATAACCATCACTTCCTGGCTCCAGTGTGGTCCCTCAGCTTGGTGGCACAAATCCTTCATCTCACCAGCATAGATTTTCTGGCTTGCACTACTGGCCTTTGGGCCTTCCAGATGCAGATCCTCAATACAGACAAGCATGAGACATTGCCCTGGGCTGTAGGCCACTGGTGGACTCGGGGAAGACATTGTGTTGGACTCTCAGCCTTTAGCTGGACTTGAGTGGGAAACTGCTGGGATCCAGGCCCTCAGCTGAATCCTTTGGGCTTCTAGTGTGCGGTTAATCTCTTGCACTCCTTTGCATTTGACTTTTTGGGTAGTTATCATAAAACAATTTTAGAAATTATGTGTCCTGTATTTAATGTTTTCCCTTGCCAAATCCTTCTGACTACAACACCCTGAGATACAGCACCCAACACCCACAACTTGAAGGAGTGGAAGTTTATTTTGGCTTACAATTTCAGAAGATTAAGTTCATGGTTAGCAAGCTTAAATGCAGAAACTATGTGGTGAAAGAGTATGGTGTTGAGAAAAGCAGTTAATGTCATAGTGCCCTGGAAGCAGAGAGAGAAGGCAAGAGCTGGGGAGACAGGCACACATTTCCAGGTCATGCCCCTAATGGCATGCCTCCTCCTAAAAACACACCCAGTTACTGAATTACCAGTAAATCACTAATGAGTACAGTGCCTCATGATTCAATCATTTTCCAAAAGTCTTGCCTTTGAGTGCATGAGGCTTTGGGGGGACATTTTCAATCTAAACCATAATATTCTTCCCCTAGCCTCAAAAGACACATTTATTGGTGAAAAGTCCAAATGCAAAGCCTCCTCTGATACTCAAGGAAAACTTTTAGCTGTTTGCTCATGTAAAAATCAAAAGTTAAACACTTCTGACATATAATGACACAGGATAAACATTTCCATTTCAAAGAAAGAAATGAGTTAAAAAGGAGTGGGATCAAAGCAAGACCAAAACTTAGCAGGGCAATCATTAAATCTTGTCCAGCATCCAGGGCTGGTGGTGGTGAGATGTGAGCTCCAAAATTTTTGGAGGCCGCACCTCTATGGCATTGCTGGCTGCAGCCTTCATGGCCTCTTTTTTAGGTCGGCTTTGCTCACAAGCTGCAGCCTTCCTAGGGCAGACACTCCAAATTTCTGGCATCTCCAACTCCCTGGGATCTTCACCATATTTTTTACTTTATTCTAACAGCTTCATGGACTGCTCTGTCAGGAGTACACCATCTGACCTCCTAGACCTGCTTCTGAAAGCAGGGTAGAAGCCTCACCCCAGAATTCTCACACTCTGTATACCCATAAAGTCAACACCATATAAATGATGCCAAGGCCTGCTGCCAGCTCTAACAGTAGCCACCATCCCCCATTGGATCATGGCTGCAGAGGCCTCCTAGATGACTGATCACTGGGAACCAAATACTGAGGAACCACTTCCCTAGGTTACCTTTCTGCAGCATGGATCACTAGGGCTCTCTCCTTAAAGCAAAATCTTACACTTTTGCACCCTTCACCATTTGAATGGCTGGGTCTTGCTGGTTCCTGAGATGCCCTCAAGCCCTCTTTCCTGATGTGTACTTCACTTTTGTTTAATACTCATTTAAAAAACCCAAAAAACAAAAAAGCTGTCCTCTGCTCAGATTTTGCAGGTGATTCATTTCTTGCAAAACTGAAAACTTTTTTTTGTACCAGGGATTTAACTCAGATCCCTGTGCTTGCCAGGCAGGTGTGGTGCCACTGAGCTAAATCCCCAGCCTTGAAAAAAAAAATTTTTTTGCTTAAATTCTTTTATCGGTACATTTTAGATATACAATACATTTATCATTGTGTGCTTGTACCTGTACATGATGTATCTTGGTTCTTATTTTTTCCCCACTTTTTAAATGGGTTTTTGGCTTTTGATTTTCACTGTAACCTGGGTAACGGCCTCTAGTAATACATATGTCACAACCTGAATTTTGGGCTGCCTTTATTTATTTATTTATTTATTTATTTATTTATTTTAGTTCTTTTATTGGTACATTTTAGGTATACAATTCGTTTACATTTATCATTGGGTGTTTGTACCTGTACATGATATATCTTGGTTCTTATTTTTTTCCCCATTACCTGTACACCCTTCACCCCCTCTGGCCTTCCCTATTTATATAGATTTCATTTCCATTTTTTTCTTTTCTCATAGTTTTTCCTTTTCCTCTTTTCCTTTCCCCTTCCCATCCCTTCACTCCTTCGTCTTTGGACCTTTTTTCCCTATTTCAAATTATCAATTATTCATTTTAATAATTTAAACCCTTGTTTACACTATCAGTTTCTCACACTAGAGAAACTATTCAGTATTTACATGTGTGTCTGATTTATTTCACTTAAGAGTATGGCCTTGATATGCATCCATTTAGCTATAAGTGTCTGTAGTTTTTCATTCTTTATGGCTGAGTAGTACTCCATTTTATTAAAAAACCACATTTTCTTTATCCAGTTTCCAGCTGATGGGCACTTGGGCTGCTTCCAAGCTTTAGCTATTACAAATTGTGCCACTATGAACATGGGTGCACATATATCACTGTGGTATGATTCATTTAATTCTTTTGGGAAGATCCCCAGCACGGGAATAGTGGGGTCAAATGGGACCTCTAGACCTAGTTCTTTGAGGTATCTCCACAATGATTTCCACAGTGGTTGCACCAGTCTGCACTCCCACTAACAATGGAGAAAGGTTCCTTTCTCCCCACAACACCGCCAGCATTTGCTGTTGGTTGATTTCTTGATAGCAGCCATACTTTCTGGGGTGAAGTGGAATCTCAGTGTTGTTTTCATCTGCATCTCTTGAATGACCAGTGATGTTGAACATTTTTTCATATATTTACTTGCTGTTTTTACTTCTTTGTCTGAGAAATGTCTGTTCGTTTCGCATGCCCATTTTTGAATTGGGTCTTTGAATTTGGGGGATCTGATTTTTTTCAATTCTTTATATACTCTAGATAGTAGTCCTTTGTCTGAGGTACAGCAGCTAAAAATTCTTTCCCATATTGTAGGTTGTCTGTTAGCTCTGTTGGTGGTTTCTTTTGCAGTGCAGAAGCTTTTTAATAAGATGAGATCCCAGTTGTTGATTCTTTGTGCTAGTTCCCATGCTGCTGAGGTTTTGTTCATGAAGTCTTTTCCTATGCCAATGTCTTCAAGAGTTCTACCTAACTTATCTTCCAGCAAATTTAGTGTTTCTGTCTTAATATTTATATCTTTAATCCACTTCGATCTTAGTTTAGTGCATGGTGATAGGTATGGGTCTAGTTTTAATCTTTGGCAGGTTGAGATCCAGTTTTTCCAACACCATTTATTAAATAGGCTATCTTTCCTCCAATGATGGTGGTTATCTCCTTTGTCAAAGATGAGGTGGCTGAGCATGTCTGGAGTTGTTTCTGGATCTTCTAATCTATTCCACTGATCCTCAGGTCTGTTCCTTTGCCAGTATCATGCTGATTTTATCACAGTAGCTTTGTAGTATACTTTCAAGTTGGGGATTGTGATACCCCCAGCCATGTCTCTGTTGCTTAGAATTGCTTTAGCTATTCTAGGTCTCTTATGGTTCCAAATAAATTTTTGGATTGTTTTCTCTAGTTCTGTGAAGTCTATTGTAATTTCAATTGACATTGCATTGAATCTATATAGTAGTTTTGGAACTATGGCCATTTTCACTATATTGGTTCTTCCTACCCAGGAGCAAGGGATGTCTTTCCATTTTCTTGTATCCTCTTCAATCTCTTTTTTCAGAGTGCTGTAATTTTCAGTGTAGAGGTCTTTTGGTTCCTTTGTTAGGTTGATTCCTAGATATTTCATTTTTTTGGATGCTATTGCAAAAGGAATTGTTTGCCTAATTTCTCTCTCAGTGAGTCTGTTATTTGTGTACAAGGCTATTGTTTTTTGAGTGTTGACCTTGTATCCAGCTACTCTACTGAATCTGTCAATTAGGTCTAGAAAACTTTTGACTGAGTTTTTTGGATCTTCTATGTAAAGTATCATATTGTCTGCAAATAATGACAGTTTCACTTCTTCCTTTCCTATCTTTATTCCTTTTATTTCTTTCTCTTGTCTAATTGCTATGGCTAATGTCTTCAGAACAATATTGAAGAGGAGTGGTGATAGTGGGCATCCTTGTCTTGTTTCTGATTTTAGTGTGAAAGTTTTCAGTTTTTGATGATGTAGTATGATGTTGGCTGTTGGTTTTTCATAGATAGCCTTAATTAGGTGGAGATAAAGACCTCCTATTCCAATTTTCTGTAGTGTTTTAATCATGAATGGGTGTTGGATCTTGTCACATGCTTTTTCTGGATCTATTGAGATGATCATGTGGTTTTTGTCCTTGACTCTGTTAATATAGTGTATTACATTTATTGATTTATGAATGTTGAACCATCCTTGCATCCCTGGGATAAATCTGACTCGGTCAGGGTGTATGATCTGCTTGATGACACTCTGTATTCCTTTTGCCAGTATCTTGTTGAGGATTTTTGCATCTATGTTCATTAGGGAGATTGGCCTATAGTTCTCTTTTTGGGTTGGGTCTTTCCCTGGTTTTAGAATCAAAGTCACACTTGCTTCCAGGAATGAATTTGGAAGTATTGCTTCCCTTTCAATTTCCTTGATGAGTTTAAAGAGTAATGGCATTAGTTCTTCTTTAAATGTCTTGTAAAATTCAACAGTGAAGCCTTCCAGACCTGGGGTTTTCTTTGATGGTAAATATTTTATTACATTTTCAATTTCACTCATTGTAATTGGGGTGTTTAGAATTTCTACATCTTCTTCATTTAACTTTGGCAATTTGTATGTATCTAGGAATCTGCCCATTTCTTCTGCATTTTCCATTTTATTGTAGTAGAGGTTCTTGAAGTAGGTATTGATGATCCTCTGGATTTCTGTTGGGTCTGTTGTGACTTCACCTTTTTCATTCTTAATTGCATGTATTTGTGCCTTTACTTTCCTTTTTTTGATAAGGTTGGCTAAAGGTTTATTGATTTTGTTTATTCTTTCAAAAAAGCAACTCTTTGATTCATTGATTTTTTGTATTGTTCTCTTAGTCTCCGTTGCATCAATTTCTGCCCTGATCTTTATAATTTCCTCTCTTGCACGAGCTTTGGATTTGTTATGCTCTTCTTTTTCTAGGAGTTTGAGGTTCTGTATTAGGTTATTTATCTGGGTGTTCTCTGTTTTCCTAATATGGGCATTCACTGCTATGAATTTCCTACATAGAACTGCTTTCATTGTGTCCCATAGATTCCTGTATGTTTTACTGGCATTTTCATTTACTTGTAGAAGCTGTTTAATTTCTTCTTTAATTACATCTGTGACCCATTGGTTGTTCAAGAAGGTGTTATTCAGTTTCCATGTGTTTGTTGGGGTTTTGTGGTTTCTTATGTTATTGATCTCCAATTTTATTGCACTGTGGTCTGATAATATACAGCAGGTAACTTCAATTCTTTTACATTTACTTAGACATGTCCTACTAACTAACACGTGGTCTATTCTGGAGAATGACCCATGTGTAGCCAAAAAGAATGTGTATTCTGATTTTGTAGGGTGGAACACTCTGTAAACATCTATTAAGTCCATTTGTTCAATAGCTTGGTTCAGTTCTAGAATTTCATTGTTAAATTTTTGTCTAGTTGATCTGTCTATTTGTGATAGTGGGGTATTGAGGTCCCCCACTACAATTGTGTTAGTGTTGATTTGGTTTTCCATGTCTATTAATATTTGTTTTGTATAGTTGGGGGCATTCGTATTTGGTGCATATGTATTTAGGATTGTCATCTCTTCTTCTTGGATTGTTCCCTTCACAAGGATGTAGTGACCATCTTTGCCTCTCTTAATTAGTTTTGGTTTGAAATCTACTTTGTCTGCAAATAAGATTGCTACCCCTGCTTTCTTCTGGGTTCCTGTGGTGTGGAGAACTGTTTTCCATCCTTTTACTTTCAGTCTATGAGTTTCTTTTTGAGTTGGGTGTGTTTCTTGTATACAGCATATTGCTGGGTTTTACTTTTTAATCCATTCTGTCAGTCTATTTCTTCTATTTCCTTTGATTGGTGAATTGAGGCCATTAACATTGAGGGTTATAATTGATAGGTATTGATTTATCCTTGTCATGATGTTTTACTTTTGTTGGCTCTTTTATTTCTTATTTTTTTCCCCTTTCCCTTTAGTGTCTTACCTTGTCTGGTGGCTTCCCTCTGTTGGGGCTCATGGAGTTGTGGCCTTCATTGCTTTTTTCTAGGATATTGTTTAGAATTGCTTGTAGTGCTGGTTTGGTGTTCATGAAATTTCTCAGGTGTTCTTTGTCGTGGAAGTATCTAATTTCCCCAACGATTTTGAAAGATAATTTTGCCAGATACAACAGTCTAGGTTGGAAGTTATTTTCTTTTAGGGCTTGAAATACTTCACTCCAGGCTCTCCTTGATTTGAGGGTTTGTGTTGAGAAGTCTGCTGTGATTCTGATGGGCTTTCCTTTGTAGGTGATTTGTTTCTGTTCTCTAACTGCTTGTAGGATTTTGTTTTTCTGCTGAGTTTCTGGGATCTTGACTATTATATATGTAGATGTAGATTTTTTTTGGTCATGGTTAGTTGTAGTTCTATATGCCTCACTTATCTGTATGTCCAATTCTCTACCTCTGTCTGGGAAGTTTTCCACTATTACTTCTGTGAACAGGTTTTTATGTCAATTGTGCTTTCTCCTGTTTTTTCATGGACTCCTATCAGTCTTATATTATTCTTCTTTGCATCGTCTAGCAGTTGTTGGATTGATTTCTCATGGTCCCTTACTATTTTTAAGAAATCTCTATTTTCGTAGTCTCTGACCATGATCCTGTCTACTATATCTGATATTCTATCTTCAGATTCCCTTAATCTGCTGTGGGTACTGTCAATGGAGTTTTTGATGTCCTGAATATCTGTTTGAATCTGTTTTATGGATTCCATTTCTTTCTTATGCTGGGTATTCATGGCTTCCAGAATGTTTCTGAGCTCATCTATTTTTTATCTGTTTCTGTTCTAGATCCTCTCATCATCTCTTTCACTCTGTTCACCATCTCTGTAGATGTCTGCAAGATTATTTCTGCTTTGAATTTTTCTAGAGCCTCATTCATCTGTTTTGTTACTTCCTGTGCTATCAGTTCACAGTATCCAGGTGGTTGATTATGGGACTTTTCCATCTCATTTCCCCCAGGATTTACCCTTGGTGGGGTGAAAGTCTGAGTTTGTGCCTTGCTTAAATGTCTTCTCATTTTTGTTTTTGGTACTGTCCTTGGTTTAACTCCTGGGTTGATAGTTTGAAATTGCTTATTGTAGGCATCTTTGTTGCTTGTAATTAGAACCCTTATGGAATGATTGCTTCTCAGAGGTGTCTTCCAGATATAGCTGGTCTTTAAGTTTTGAGTCTCTAATGACTCTAAGACTGTCTCGTTTTCCTTATACTAGGAAGGTTCATTGATTAGATGAATAACAACACCTTAGCCCAAGTGATACAATCAGCAACACCATTGCATGAAGTACATCTTCAAAAATGACATTTTGTGGTAGTTATGAATCTATCACCTTTAGCTATGTGAATTAAATCAAGATCAAGGACCAACCCAACATATAGTGAATAAACTCTTTAATATAACAATTTTACCCTTTGGAATGGGGAGTTAGAAGGGGTTGGGGAGGGAAGGACAGATGGGAAGAAGGATAGGGGAAGGTTAGCAGTGTGGTCAGAGGACACAGGTGAGAAGGAAAAAGAAAATAATAGGAAAATAAAGAAGAACTCTGAATGAGGACCAAAACAAGGACAAAAAGGGAAGATGAACAATGTGGGAGAGCAAGAGAGTGAGTGTAAGAGAGATAGAAAGGAAAGAGAAAAGAAAGAAGAAAAGAAAAGAAAAAAAGGAGAGGAAAAACAAATATTTGCAAAGAGTAGGAAAAAAAATTAAAGATAAGAAGAGCAAAGGAAAATAAAAGAGAAAAACAAACTAATAATACTAATTTTGGGAATAAAAAATAACAATGAAGATGAAGGGCCTCTTTCAGGGTATGTCTCTGCTGTCATAATAGACAACGTGGGTTGCAGTGTGCAGGTATAATTCAATGAGTCTCAGCAAGCCAGTCACAGACCCGTGAGATTCAGGCAGATTTCTGGCTGCAAGTCCCAAGTTGAGCTCCCTGTCCTCCTGTAGGGTTGAACTCTGCAGAGTTGTATTGCAGGTTCCAGCTGCCCTTCCCCTGAAGATAGTCTCAGTCCTGATGGAAGGTGAAGATGACTCCAACTTACCCAGTACAGTGGTCTGGTGGTTTGATGTCCTCTGCGTCTTTGTAGTGCAGAGCCAGGTAGCTGTACAGAGAAGAGGCCAGAGGAGTGGCGGGGGGGGGGGGGGGCCTGTGTCCAGTGGATTGCTGCAGGGGTGCCGGCTGATTCGGCGTGTTCTGTGCGACTCACGACCTTGGTATGGCGTCCTTGGACCATCTTTAAATTTCCTCCACCACGTTTGCTACTCTTAATCTCATCTCCTGCAAAGTCTTAAGACATGAAAAAAAAAAGTCTTGAGACATGAGCCAAACATAGACAAATGTTCTCACAGAGCATTACGCACATGGCCTCTGGGTCAGCTGCCAATGGAGCCCTTCTCCCCAATGGAAAGTTCCTGACCTGGACCTTACTTTCTGCAGTTATATGAGTATTTGCATCTCCTGAGATACAATCAGAACCTCTCATCAAGCCTGGCTTACAGCATTCTCTGCCTTCTCTAGTATGCATTCCTAACCTTTCCAAACCTCCATCATAAACCTATTCTAAAGGCTTCTAAAACATATGGTCATATAGTCACAGCAATGTTCTCACTCCCGGTACCACAATCTGTCTCAGTCCCTTTCCTTATTGCTAAGACAAAATACCCAACACCCACACCTTAAAGGAGAGATTTATTTTGGCTCACAGTTTCAATCCGTATTTCAAAAGCAGAAATGGCATGGTAGAAAAGCTGGAATGGAGGAAAGTTATTTTCATCATGGAGGCCAATAAGCAGAGAGAGAAGGGACAAGCCAGGGACAGATGCACCAGACCACCCCCCCCCCCACACACACACAGGATACCTGTCTCCCCCAACAGCACACTGAGCTACTGAGCTCATAAGTGGATGATTCCACTTATGAGTATATTATAGTGATCCCATGATTCAATCATCTTTCAAAAGCCCTGCCTCTGAGGGCATGAGGCTTTGCAGGGACATTCTGAATTTAAACCATAAAATATATGAACACATCTCTAAAAACGGCATTAACATACAGAATGGCAAGGTCTCATTTGGAAGATCTGATTTAAGATAAAATATATAGCTGTACAGATACTATGTTCTAGCCACTTAATCCATTTTTTATGAGTGCATGAGTGTCTTCAAGATTCAGAGAAAGGAGAAAAAACAGCTGGACTCACATATATAAATAAGGGAATATAAATGTGTAGTTCAAATAAAAGAACACAAATGTATAGTTTTAAAAGATTTTCTAAAAGCCAAAGCCAAATTTATGAAACATAAAATATTTTTGAAGAACTATTTTAAAAGGGAACTAATGACTATTTAAGAACAAAAGACAGGGCCGGGGATTTAGCTCAGTGGTTTCACCGCCTGCTGTGCAAGCACAAGGACCCAAGTTTAATCCCCAGCACCAAAAATAAAAAAATTAAAAAATTAAATAAAGAACAAAAGACAATATGAATAGCACCCAGAGCTAAGGAAGCACCACTTGTACTTCTAATGTGGTCACTAGGATTTGAATAAAAAGGATTCAGTGTTTCCTATGTACATGCTAGATAATTTTAATTGATGCTAAGAAAAAATACTATGCCAAAGAATATAGAAAATTTAATGACTATAAGAATAACTATAAGGTTGCAAGTAATTAATACAGAACATCATTACAAAGGTGTAATTTAATGAGATTCATCTATTTTTGAGGCAACTGGCATTAGGTTGACAGGATATCTGAAATTTTCAGGAATGTGTCTTTTTGAAGAAGTCATAAAATGTACAGTTATAATTAGGAATGTGCTACAATGGGTAGTACCATTGTTCATACAATTGGATTATTCACTGACCTTATAATTTTATCTTATCAAAGATCCTTGACATACATAACTATAAATGTATTGAATTGTTAACCCTCACAACTAATTTAGAAATTCTTTCCACTAAAATGATAGAACTGCTAGATTCTTCCTGATGTGTATTCCAGTAAACCAGACCCCTTTTTCCAGGTAGTCTTCCACATTGAATCATTGACTCATTCTCTTCCCCCACTAGACTCTGGATCAATCTATTCATTTCTAAGACTTGGGAGTATACACAAAATACTAGGAAAGAGAATTTTATGACACCAGGGAGACCTGCACTTACATAACTGTGGCGTATTGAGCAGTGGTAATGTGTAAAGCTAAGTGATTTTTCAATCCAATAGTGTCTCCAGCTAAGTTACCATTATTGGTTTTTCATCCTACAGTTGTACTATAGCATCAAATGTGAGAGAAAGCCTACGTATCTTTCAGAATGAGCTACATTATGTTTCACTAACAAATAATCCCAGAATCTGAGTGATTTAAAATAACAAAAATGTATTTCTCATTCATGCTGCATGTGTCTCTTAGTTTGACAGTAGCTCTGATCTATGTATGTCACTCTCACTTAGGGACTCAGCATGACAGATCCCCCACATCTTTGTGATTACTGGGGCATGGAAAAAAAAACATGATTAACCACGTATTGGTTCACCAAAATCTGAACTGGAAGTGACCACCTCACTGGATTCACTTTGCTCATAGGTCTTCATTGGCCAATGGAAATCCTGTGGCATAGCATGTAGGGTCCACCCTGGAGAATTGGACACATAATCCCTCTAAGCATTGCCACACCTTAGGTATCTATCTACCATTAGGTAATTAACTAAAAATTTAGATTTACTAACCCTAAGACTAAAAATCTCTAGCTGAATTTGGATCATAAAAACTACCAAATTCATAAATTATGTTTCATATGGATGTTTTTCAGTGAAATAGCATTGCTATTTACTATAAAATCAATACACAATATAGTTTTTAAAATGAGGAGCACCATTTCATAATTGAGTTATGCTTAATCTGTGTCTTCATAGGAAAACTTCTGTTCATTTTATGTGGTTTAATTTCTCTTTCAAATTCATTTGATTGTTATTGATCCTGGGGTGACACCCAGCCTTGCATGAAGACATGTGGCTGGAACTTTCTAAGAATTCATGATTGCCTGGGGGGCTTTGTGATTTAGTCATCTGAGGTCTCTCCTTTTAAGTTCCTTTAGGTGTTGACTTCCCGGGGTATTGTACAGTAATTTTTCTAATTTGGCTTACCTTATTTGCCTTGAAACTTAGTTTTTCTGTGTGTAAGAACCTGATGCAGAAGGTCAAAATGATACAACATAGATTCACTACAAATTGAGATTTGTCATTTTCAGGGGATCATGTTCTCCATTCTCCCAACCAAAATACATTTCACTCACTGCTGATTGAGTGGAAAGACTTATCTGGGTTTGGGGAAGATTAAAAGTATATTTCTAAGAAAATGTCCATGTTTCTTGACTCCAATACTTGAAAGATTTGCTTTCACTAGCACTAGTAAGTCACATTTTTAAAAACTGTGTTTGTTTACTAACTTGTTTGTTTTCAAGCCAGATGCTGGTTGAGTGACTAAGTCACATTCACAAACATGTTAAATGTTGGCAATGACTCCATCAAAAATGTCATATTTATTAATAATAAAATGCATTATGTACTAATTCCACCTACTTGTTATTGGTTTATAAAATTATATTACTTGAAAATAATTATCCTTTTTACACACAATCATTTCAGAGACATTGCTTTTTGGGAAAATTTTAGATTGGAAGTGTCTTTTTCATTTAAATATCAATTTCTGTGCCTATTCAAATCTATGTGTGCATGTGTGTGTGTGTGTGTGCACACGCACACACTGATGCTCTTTGACACAAAAACAAGGCTCACATATTTTAAAACTGAGAAATTTATTCTGGTCCATCTCCTTATTTTAGCAGTGAAATAATAAAGTTCTGAATTTTTTTTTTTTGACTAAAGGAAGAAGAATGTCTAGGAAGCCATTGTAAATTTAAGCAGAAATTTTGAATGAGCACATGAAAACTGATAATAACAATTTACAACAGTAATTACTTTTATCTAACAACAATATACAACAGTAAACCTCTGAGTTTATGTTTGAAATGTCATGTCTCTGCTTTTTTAAGGTAGATAAAATAGCTATAGTATAGACTTCCTGTAAAATTTGAAATTCACATACATTATGCCGGGATAGTGGCTGCCTAGGCTGTGTTAAGAAAGATTTTGAGTACACGTTAAAGGCTTGGGAATAAGGTTCTTTAATTGCTGAGTAATATTTTCTTTGGTTCAGGGAATGAAGGAGTAGCACACATGCTATTTTTTGTCATTGTTGCTATAACCCAAAGCGCAAGCAAACGGGAAGAGATTGGCTATAGATACAGGATTTAATTTTGATCATGGTACTATAAAAATTATCAAAGACTTTAATTAGCTTTATGCAATCCATTTCCTGATAAAACAATGGATGGTTTATTTTAGGGTATTTTTAAGTTTTTAAAAAAATGGAAGAGAAATAAAGTACACTGGCATCATCTTGTAGTGGTGGGATGAAAAATGTAGACTAGAAGTAACTCTTATCTAACAATTTCCTACAACCTTTGGGCACTGTCAAATGAGGATATTGTGCAAGAACGATTCTAAGAGTGTTTCTAAGAGCAGCTAAACAGAGAAGAGCCCTTTGCAAATTGTCCTTGAAAGGTTCAACATTTAAAGCTATATTTCAAATAAAAAGAGCACTGTGATTTGTAGCGGGGGAAGCCCCAAGGATTATCTTTGAGGATAGCTCTGAAACAAGGCTATTTTTTCTTCCAGTTTATGAGTAGTAAGGAAACTGAAAATTGTTACAGGGGAAGCAAAAAGAATTTGCAAAATATTTGTCATGAAATTGTCCCAGATATAGTGGAAATGAGAAGATAATGAATTCTTGACAATCAAGGACACAAAAGTTAACAAAGAAAGAACTCAGCCAAAAATATTGTAAAATGTATTGTAAGTGATTGCTACTAGAAAACAATTTCATTCTCTGAAAGTAAAATAATTCTAAGAGTATATTATGTAATTTTCAACATCACTTAATAATGCAACTATTTGTCTCAAACTGTTTTCACAGCACAAAGTTCAACTCAATAGTTTAGAGTTGGAAGATGAATCAAGAATTTTACATTTGAGTCTTAGACTTGTCACTGAATATCTATGTTACTTGAAGCCAGTTTCATAATGTCCCTGGATCTTACATTTATATTTTAAAATATTTGTTCTAATTAAATAATCTGTGAAGTATATTTTAACCTGAAGTGATGTTATCTAAAGCAGAAAGAATACTCCTAAGCACAAAACAGCTACATAAAGCTCAGCAAAGAAAGCTAGAAGACAAGGTCATGGCTCTTCCTATTTTCCTTCATAGATTGGCTATTTAAAGATTAGAAACTGATTGTTTTTCTTGTTCTAGCTGGACAGCTCTCACTTGCTTCCAGTTGGCACCTTGGGGACAAGAGGGTAGGATTGAAGGAAATGAAAAGGCAGAAAAGTAGAGCCACAGGTTCTGTCTGAACTCCTGAAGCTTTCAGTTGCTTCTCTGGGGGAAGGCTGAATTGGGTGGTCCCAAAGTAAGCATGAGGCACACTCTCAAAGTGATGGATTACCTAACATAGAACTATGCCTGCCTATGAAAAGGTTCTCAATATTTGTGGGACTTATGTCCTTGAAACCCATCTTCAGAACTTACTACTCTATAACTAAGGAGTATATTATTGCATCCATCCAGGCTAGTGGGCCAGAAAAAAATAGGTCACTTTATAGAAATCTTTATAAAAATTGATGTAAGAATCTTAGCCTGGGTTAGAAATTGAGAATGGAAAGAAATGATACAAGAAGATATAAAATGATCAGTAGGATTTGGTGATGAATTGAAAAAGCCAAAAATCACAAAAAGTGAGCCCCTTTACTTAATTTGCCACTATAGAGCCTGCTGCCAGATGCAATTTAATTGTCCCTTGCCTCTCACTGATGGGGTTATTACATGGCTCTTCAAGCTGTTGATTCATTATTGTCTGTGCAGTCAAAATCTCTGCTAATGTTAATCTGTATTTGAAGCCAGTTCCCAGTATTAGCATCACTGCCTCAGCTCCACCTCAGATCATAGATATTAGATTCTCATAAGAAGTGTCCTATATAGATCCATTGTATACACAGTTTCCAGGAGGGTTTGTGTGCTTATGAGGATCTAATCCCATTGCTGGTATAACGGGAGGCGAAACTCAGGTGGTAATTCAAGTGACGTGAAGTAGCTGTACCTACAAATGAAGTTTCACAATTGCCAGCTGCTCTCCTCCTGCTGTTCAGCCAAGTACTTAGGATGTCAGGGACTAGTACGAGACCATGGATTGAGGTCAAGGACCCCTGTTGTAGCCTGTTTCTTAGTATTTCACACTCACTGCAATCAGATTGAGGATGAGCTCTACATTTTCATGAATATTTTCAATATAGCAGAAAGAACTCAAGATAAACAACGACAAAAATACAGGTGAAGGTAGATAATGCAGAAAGGTATTTATTTTGTTTTAATCTATAAGCCAAAGTAAATGAAAAAATAACATATTTATAAATATGTTTGCTTTTGAGTTCCTAAAAGACTTAAGAAAGAATATATAAGAAAAAAATGTTTTTCAAATATGCTTCTCATTTATCCTATTTAAGAGACTAGTAAAGAAATTATATTAATTAGGAAAACAAGTAGGGCACTATTAAAAGTCAAAGAAGAAATGCTGGGAAATTCAAACTTCAGTCATGCAATGCATAAGAACACTTCTGTCAATGAGAAGCCACATACCTGTACAATGGTGGTCCCATAAGATTATATCACCTAGTGATGTCATAGCCATCTTAGTTTGTTCATGTTCATTTTATGATAATGACATAATAACAGAATCATGTAACAACTCATTCCTCAGAATGTATTCCCATTGTTAAATGAAACATGAATGTATGCTAAAAGAAATTTAAGGTCTTAAAGAAACAGTACATAACATCTCTGTTCCGTGTAGTTTGACTGAGTCGAATGGTCAGCAGGATTCATTTCCAATGAACTCACTTGCATGGCTTGTGAGTGGGTGCTGACTGTAGATGCCTGTCCATGTGGATATCTCTACTGGGTACTTTGCGGTTCCTCAGAGCATACATGGAAAAAATTCTATATAACTTTCTGCAACCTAGTCTTAGAAGTCATATAGTATTGCTACCACCATAGTGACAATTCAAGGGCAAGGAATGAAAAACGCTTGAGAAAAGAATATTGAAGTCACATTCTAAAACATTGTAGGATAGGTGATACTCTTGTAAGTATTTTAAGAAAAATATAGTATACCATATCAACCTAAAGCTCTGCACCCAGAGAAACTACTAAGTAGTATAAAAGTTGAATGAAAAAAAATTCAGACATGCTATATATATCAGAAAATTTACTCTGAGGTACTCATTCTCAGAAAGCTAAAGTTGGGCCGGGGATTTAGCTCAGTGGTTCCACCGCCTGTCTCACAAACACAAGGTCCCAAGTTCGATTTCTGGTACCAAAAAAAAAAAAAAAAGCTAAAGGAGAATGTGTTTTACCAAGACATGAGCCTAAAACAACAAAAATAGTGATTGAAACCCTGGAAAGGGACTTGGGTCTATGAAGAGATGAAGGACCCACAGGGTGCAAAGGTTCTTTCACTGTGGCAGCTGTGCCACTCGTAAATCCCAACACAAACCAACTTAGACCAGGACAAATCAGCAGAGTGAGTTCTCCATTAAAATGAAATTTTTAGTTTTAAATGTTTGATTGTGTTAAGGGAGATTTAATCAAAAAGGGGAAAATTTGAAGTTCAACTAGAAATTGACACATAGCAAAATATGTAAATAAGGACATAAAAGTCAAATTCAAAGAAAACTGATAGTTTTGAAAGAAAGGGAAAGTATATTCCATGACTTAATTGAGAAGAGTGTTTATATGGTCATAGAACTGTCAACATTAAATACTCACACAATGAAAATTCTGCTATAACTCCTTTGGGAGAGTAGGATGCTTGTTCAAATTTGTATGTGTATATTGATGGGAACTGGGAGAGATTAAATAAAGCTAAATAATTATCTGCTATAGTAAGAAATTAGCAAAAGAGGTCTAAAATTTAGAAGTTTTCAAACAGTGGTAATGTTAGTATGCTTTTTAGAGAGTGATATATACATTTACTTAAAAAATCTAGAAGTAGTTGCCTCTGGGAAATTCGATGGATTAAGAAGAATGAGGAAAGTGTATGCTATTTTCACAAATTTTTGAAACTATCTGAATCTTTAAAATAAGGAATATGAGAACCTGCTTTGGGGCTTGGAGAGGATATTGAGGTTTTCACTCTGTGTTGTCTCCATCATGTATGTTGCCAGGGTCTCTGGGAGTAGTGTTTGGTGGATGTGTGTAGAACAACAGAGCTGCTCTGGCCCCTCCAGCAGCAGCAGGGACCCATCCTGCAACAGCAGCACCATCATGAAATGTTCCATGCACCCAGGGCTGGGAGAGGACAGAGGGTGTGCACCAAAGCTGTCCTCATCAGCTTCCTGCTGACTCTCTGTCCTTGAAGGAGAGAACAACTTTAAAAGACCTTTGATAAATGGGACAGAAATAACTATCACATCCAAAAATACTCATCAAGATTCCCAGGAAATATGAATGTAAATAAAATATTGATTAAAAGCTAAAAGTATTTTAATTAGGTTACTTAGTTTAATAGTTTAATTTGGCAGAAATAGACAACTTGGACAAGGTTTTTTGTGTAAGCACATTTTAAATCACTAATTAAAATTTCAGATGGCAATCAGATTAGCAAAGGGATCTTCAAAGGCAAGCAAGATGCCCATTTATTTTATTTTATTATAAAAAACAAAGCAATTCTGAGATGTTACATTGGGTCATCTATTTGAAGTAATATGAATGATTGGATATACTGTAATCCACTTTGACCCATACACCATCTGTAATTAATTTTTATTGAACAGAAAAGATAATTTGGATGAGCACACATCATATACATTATTTTTATTGAAGAATCTCCTGTACTTTTAGTAGAACAGATAGAATTGGTCATTCTAAAATGCACTGCTATCAAATAGGAGAAACTGAGTCCTAGATGTTTATAACCCATAGCACAGTAAGACATTATTTATTAAGTCTGATTCAGCCAGTGTATAAACCATTTGGAAGTGAAGCACCCACGGAAGATCTAGTTTTTAGTCTCTGCTAGGTAATTACATATCAGTGTACTAAACGGCACACTTCAAGGTCGAACCTAAAGCTGTGCTTGTGCTTAACATTATAAAGAATACAGTGTATGTTGGTTGAGAAGAGTTGATTACAGGGACAAGCCTGGAGCCACATGGGTGGACTAAAATCCTGGGTTTATCACTTACTAGTCAAGTGACCCTGAGTAATTTAGAGAGCATTCCTTTGCCTCAGCATCCACATGAACAATATGAGAGTGATGACACCAACTATACCTACTCTTCAGGATCTTTATGAGGATTCAGGAGGGAATAAATCTTGAATACTTAGGACATCAATCTATAGAACATAGTCAATAAATATTCAGTATTTGTTAACTCTATCAATATAATGTAATTTGGGGGGGTAGCATTGGGGAACATTGAAAATTTTTATTTTTATGAGACAAAAAGAACAAAGGTAGCATCAAGGGACTGTGCTTTAAGATAGATCTCAGTTCAAGTCTCAACTCTCACATCCCTTAACTGTGTGTATCCTAAACAAGTTACTCAGCTTCTTTGTTCAGTTTCTGCTTGTATAGATGAAAATATAACCACATCTAACTTAGAAAGTCCATAAGATTAAGGCCCTACCCAAAGCTTGACCCACGAGGATTGATACACATTAAGTTACCATCCTCTCTCTTTTACAAGAGATATAAAAATAGAGGAGAGGTGTGGTGACCACATCGTAGGAATTTGTACACACGGTGATGCCAGGAAGTGGCATCCACTAGTTTAAATTCTCCAGGAAGGCCCTCAGTGGTGCACTGATTTTATATAAGCTTCCCCAACACAGGAGGGTCTGAGTATGCCCTGATATAATCAAAATCCATCACTCATCTAGTATAGAGGAGACAGTATTTTGACTCATACACAGATTAATCACACATGTCAAAGATACTGGTATTTATATAAGTGTCACTGTAGCTTTTGAACAAGTTATGGAACAATGGGCATGACATTCACTCTCCCTTAGATAAGTTCAGAAAAAGTGCTGAGGGCGCTATCTGCATTTCATGGTTATGTTCCTGACCTCAGTCCAGATGTTTGACTGATACCATATTAAGATAGCGGGTTGAAATTCTAGCAGGATGCTGATTTCCTGATAAATTTCTCACTTACTTTTCACTTATACTACAAGTTATAGGGGATGAACCATTGGTTGCAAAAATAGTAAATATATTTCCTGGGACTAATGCCTACAAATAAAGCAACCACAGATGCCTATGTTTATCTATGTTTAACTAAGTTTTTATTACGTCACAATAATGGTAACTAAAAAGAGTGAAAAGTGAAGAGAAAATCTGCATATAAAATTTCAAAGAACTAAGGAGCTTAATCAGGTCTTCCATCCCCCTAATTCATAGTGTTATGAGTTTTAAAATGGATTTAAAATTATATTCATTTTTGTATAGCTGACGATTATTTTTCATCACTTAATATGCATTTCTGTTTTGAAACTCCTCTTTCATCACAGTTGGAACAAGCCACTTTCCCCAAGTTTTATTTTCCCTTTAATTTCAATCACCTTTTAAATAAGTCACCATTTAATTCTTTGAAAACTCAGCTTTTATTGGAAACAACAGAGGCCCTTTTCTTTTTCCTATCACTTTTTGCATCCACAACCTTTGTTACTCACTCCTTTCTCATATATTTCAGAGCTTATTATGTGGGCCCAGTTCTCTGTAAGAATAACATGGTACATACTGGGGGAAGTCCAGGGAATTTGTAGAATGTGTATTATAGCTTGGAAAGCAAACTTGATAGGTTCCAAATAATTAGAGGAAAATATAAGGCAACATGCAGTGGAAAGTTGAATTGTGTAGTTCTCGAGGTATGTGGACAAGATGGCCCATTTAAAATGTTGATATAAATCCAGGAGAGGGTTCAGCCTTGCTTTACTAGGCCACACTGCCAGGTTACTTTATTCTGCTTTCCACATGCACAATGTGTAACTGTACAGTAGTGAAACAAATCACTGTTCCTACACTAAAACCTTTTTTTGGTGA
Organism: Heterocephalus glaber; assembly: GCF_053883595.1. Lineage (NCBI taxonomy): Eukaryota > Metazoa > Chordata > Mammalia > Rodentia > Bathyergidae > Heterocephalus > Heterocephalus glaber. The sequence goes on from NW_028258153.1 coordinate 4,389,387, forward strand.
TTGCATAAATGAGTACATAATTTTACATCCAGCTTCTTTTAAAAATATCTAATTATTCCTTTGCCTCTTGTTTGGCAAAGTTGATCCCGTGGGATGAATGAATCAGTGGCCAGGTTTAATGGCACAAGGCAATCACTAACCACAAGGGCTTCTTCTCCAACAAAAGCTGTGTTCTATTAGTATTCAGTAAATCCTTGAAACAGATGTAAGCTCAAGCCGCCAGGCAGCTCTTTATCTGTCATTATCGGCTGTTCTTTGATGAAACTGCTATCTTGGAAAATGCATCTGCTTTCCTTGGGAGATTGTTTAGCAGTAGAGAATGAATGAACCTGCAGTTTCTAGGCTTTGTGGTTTTGCTCTGAACAGCAACCAATGTTGAGAGATATGTGTGTCATCTCTGCTGGACCTGATCCACAAATATGGTTGTACAACCAAAATCAAAGCCGGGTTTTGTTCATTAGGTAAAAGTTCACTAAATCCAAATAATTCCTAATGGGCTTTATCCAATTTTTCCATTGAACTGCAAAAAACCAACCTCCAAATAATAGAAATAAATCTTTAATTCTAATTGGGCAAAAGGATAGTATAATTTTAACTCAAGCTTCATTTGAGATAACTGATTGGAATATCCCAGATGATGAATGCTGGCTTAGTGTCCCTGGAAATTGAAGTCATCCTCCAGCTCTCCAGCAGACATTCTTGAACTTTACTCTCTTCATCCACTGTCAAACTCTCTGTTGAGTTCTCTCCTTGTTACAGTGTCACTGAACTGAGCTACAGTGACAATGACCATTGCTCCTTTAAAGTCGCACTTCTGCAGATTCACGTTACCATTAAGAACGTTTGGCGTAAAATTTCCAGTAAAATTGACTTACCTCCTCACGTTTTAAGAAAAATCTGGAATCCAGACCTTTTATGGAAATTATCTTGCTTTTTAAATATTGGGTGTTAATCTTTAAAAAGTTATTAAATATGATTTGGAGAAACACAAAGAAGTATTAAGGATCTTGAGCTCACAACCTCCTGAAACACATAGTGTGACCTACTGGAATACAGCATAAATTGTTTGAGTTGCCATTCACAGTTTTTAAGAACGAATTTGCAAAATCATTGAGCTGAGACTCACATAGCTCATCTTGGCCAGCTGCCTAGAGTGTACCAGCTCATTTCATTGCCCAAACACTGAAATTATTAGAATGTCTTCCTTCTATTGTAATGAAATGCCCCTTTTGATGCTTGATTCCAGTGATCTTAGTTCTGCTTTCTGGAGATACCTTGCTAAAACAAATCTTTCTTCTACAAAATACTCTTTCAGTTTTTTGAAGACAGATTGTATGTTCCTTTATCTTGTGTTTTATATTCCATAATCACAGATGCTTTGATAATTTCTGTGACATGGTTTCAAAAACTTTAACCAGCCTTTAATTAAAGGCAAATAGTAACCGTTATCAAGTGTCTGTTATGGCTTATTCTGGTGGTGTCCAAACTCTGGTTTTGATTCACAATCCCCTCTCATAAAAGTATTTTGAGTGTCTATTGATATATAAATATATATGTTTAACAACATATACATTACATATGTTATATGTGCAGCACTATGATATGATCCACATATCACCTAGTTTTTCAAGGGACAGTGTACATTTACTTCAAGGTTTATTCAGCTCAGCATTATTGGGCCAGAGGATTCTTTGTTGTGGAGTCTGTCCTGAACACTGCACCAGGTTCAGCACCCTTCCTGGCCTCTTCCTACCAGGTGCCAGCAGCACCTCCCAGTTTAACAGCTATGAATGTCTCTACACATGCTGAATACTCCAAATGTTCCTGCAAGGACAGTGATGCCCTCAATTAAGAACTACTGATTTAGGATAAAATTTATCATCCAATGTTAAATACAGTATTCCATTGTTCAGATATTCTTCTTCACATGTTGATCAACTTGTTGATTTATTCATTATTGCTTTTGTCTTTGCATGTGGATAATGAGTTTGTGCTGGGCATGGAAGGACAGGCTCTTTCATTTTGCTTGGCTTCCTTATTGCACCATTATTAGTAATACTTTTGTGAGGTACCTCTTTGAGAGAATCCTCTCAAGTTATTCACATGCTTGTTTAACTGGGCCCATTGAATTTAAAGGATATCACAACTCACAGAGCACCTGAGAGTAGGCACCAGGGTGGAACTCTTGCTTTAAACCACAGGATATGCATGGCATTTGACATATGGTTTTCTAACTCTTGGTAGAATAAATAGCATTTAAGCTTAATGGATTTTTTTCTCTGTAAAATATCAATATTAATAATACTTCCAATATTTTATCTTCCCCACAAATATTATTTTGTATCTCCTTGGAAGGCATATATCTCATGTTGGAGGCCACTGGACCAGTGATTGAACTTCCAGAAACATTCTCTTTTTATTTCAAATTGAAAATATCCCACTAAAAAATGAAATTCAATCAAGAACATGAAGCTTCTCAACAGTACTAGGAGCAGGAGGCCCTTAACTTCCTGTGAAGATGCTCTGGCTTCTTCAGAGTGAGGGTTTGGGGTGGGGAAATGGCAACTGAATCATGCTGTATTTGTAGAAACTTACAGCCTCATCTTGCTTTTTTCCTTTACAAAACAACCTGTAAGGTAGACTTAATGCCATTAGACTTCTCTAGTTTATTTAGGTCTTTCCAAAACTGTGTTCTTCCTGGATTTCTCTTCATTTTGTCTGCCTGGTGTCAAATCCCCTTCTTTGGAAGGGCTCCCTCCTCCCATCTCTGTTCATATGCTGAACTCTAGAGAGGACTTATAACCCAGGCTAAACTCATTAGTTGTTCTTGCTCCTGGTGTGCATCTTGAATGGACCCATATATGAAAACTACTGTGATCTGTATTTCCCTGAGCTGCAGGCTGATTAGATGTATATTCCTTCCTTAGATCTCCTGTCTCTCCTTGATCCTCCCTTTCCAGGCTTGTAATTTTGTTCCTCCATGCACTTTTGATTATAAGCTATACCAAAGCTAGCACTGGGGTCATTTGATTGAAAGAAACCTAGAGTATTCAAACTTTAAATATATCAGTTCTATCTTAATTTTGTACTGTCTCAAAATATGATAATTATGTCTTCTAAATCTTCATCCAAGACACATTGAAAAATTAGCATTAGTATATCTACATAGACCCCTTAGATGTTTATATAAATAAATAAAAATTTATAGAGTTGTTCACATTTATCAAATGCTTATCATATGTTAGGCACTATTTATTTGGATACTGGACACTATTGTATATTAGAAAGTATTAGCCTTGAGTTTATGGGATGTTCATTATATGTAAGATATTAACTTTGTAATAATTATCTGTACTTGAGGGAAATGTTAGATTTATGGAAAATTTGCAAGAAAAGCCCCTGAGATTTCTGTATACCCTTCTCCTAGTTATCTTACATAACCATGTACATTTGCAAAAACTAAGAAACTATCATTGGTACATTGCTATTAACTACAAAATTTATTGGAAATATAAGAATTTTTAAATTTCCTATTTCCATTCCAAGGTCCAATCTAGGTGCCATATTGCATTTAGAAATAATTCATTTCTATTAAGTCATTTCATTCTCACAGCAACTTATGAGTCAGGCACCATTGTTTTCTCCCACTTTATAGATAAGACAATATTCAAAAAAATCAGACAATTGGCTAAAGCAACACTATAAATGGCAAACTAGGATCTGATCCTAGTAGCCTGTATCTACTGTCTCACACAAAAATTTGAATGGCATTACTTGGTATACCACTGCATTTTAGCTTTTTAAAAATTTATATATATATATATATTTTTTTTAATGGTACATTTTAGGTATAAAATACATTTACATTTATCATTGGGTGTTTGTACCAGAACATGATGTATCTTAGTTTTTATTTTTTCTCCCATTACCTGTGCACCCTTTACCCCCTCCACCCTTCCCTATTTACACAGAGTTTTATACTATTTTTTTCTTTCTCATAATTTTACCTTTCCCTTCTTCCCTTTCCCCTTCCCCTCCCACCATCCCTTAACCCTTGAACCTTTTCTTATTTCAAATTATCAATTATTCATTTTAATCATTTTCATCCTTATTTACACTTTCAATTTCTCATACTAGAGAAACTATTCAGTATTTACACATGTGTGTCCTATTCATTTCACTTAAGAGTATGGCATCAATATGCATCCATTTAGCTATAAATATCTCTAGTTTCTCATTCTTTATCACTGAATAGTACTCCATTTTATAGAAAAACCACATCTTCTTTATCCAGTTTCCAGTCAATGGGCACATGGGCTGTTTCCAAGCTTTAGCTATTACAAACTGTGCTGCTATAAACATAGGTGCACATATATCACTGTGGTACAATTCTTTTAATTTTGGGGGGAAGATTCCCAGTAGGGGAATAGCTGGGTCAAATGAGACCTCTAGTCCTAGTTCTTTGAGGTATCTCCATACTGATTTCCACAGTGGTTGCACCAATCTACATTCCCACCAGCAATGGAGAAGGGTTCCTTTCTCTCCACACCCCTGCCAGCATTTGTTGTTGGTTGATTTCTTGACAGCAGCCAATCTTTGTGAGGTGAGGTGGAATCTCAGTGTTGTTTTCATCTGCATCTCTCAAATGACCAGTGATGTTGAACATTTTTTCATATATTTACTTGCTGTTTTTACTTCTTTGTCTGAGAAATGTCTGTTCGTTTCGCATGCCCATTTTTGAATTGGGTCTTTGAATTTGGGGGTTCTGATTTTTTTCACTTCTTTGTATATTCTCGATAGTAGATGTTTGTCTGAAGTACAGCTGCTAAATATTTCTTCCCACATTGTAGGTTGCCTCTTAGCTCTGTTGGTAGTTTCTCTTGCAGTGCAGAAGCTTTTTAATATGATGAGATCCCAGTTGTTGATTCTTTCTGCTAGTTCCCATGCTGCTGAGGTTTTGTTCATGAAGTCTTTTCCTATGCCAATGTCATCAAGAGTTCTACCTAACTTATCTTCCAGCAAGTTTAGTGTTTCTGGCTTAATATTTAGATCTTTAATCCACTTCAATCTTAGTTTAGTGTATGGTGATAGGTATGGGTCTAGTTCTAATCTTTGGCAGGTTGAAATCCAGTTTTTCCAACACTGTTTATTAAATAGGCTATCTTTCCTCCAATGAGAGTGGTTGGCTGCTTTGTCAAAGATGAGGTGGCTGAGTATGTCTGAAGTTGTTTCTGCATCTTCTAATCTATTCCACTGATCTTCAGGTCTGTTTCTTTGCCAGTACCATGCTGTTTATATCACAGTAGCTTTGTAGTATACTTTCAAGTTGGGGATTGTGATACCCCCAGCCATGTCTCTGTTGCTTAGAATTGCTTTAGCTATTCTAGGTATCTTCTGCTTCCAAATGAATTTTTGGATTGTTTTCTCTAGTACTGTGAAGTATATTGTTGGAATTTCAATCGGCATTGCATTGAATCTATATAGCAGTTTTGGAAGTATGACCATTTTCACTATATTGGTTCTTCCTACCCAGGAACAAGGGATATCTTTCCATTTTCTTATAATCTCTTCAATCGCCTTTTTCAGAGAGCTGTAGTTTTCAGTGTAGAGGTCTTTTGCTTCCTTTGTTAGGTTGATTCCTACATATTTCATTTTTTTAGATGCTATTGTAAAAGGAATTATTTCCCAAATTTCTCTCTCAATGGGTCTGCTATTTGCATATAAGAAGGCTATTGTTTTTTGAGTGTTGACCTTATATCCAGCTACTCTACTGAATCTGTCAATTAAGTCCAGAAGTCTTTAGGTAGAGTTTTTTGGGTCTTCTGTGTAAAGTATCATATCATCAGCAAATAATGACAGTTTAACTGCTTTTTTTCCTGTCTTTATTCCTTTTATTTTTTTCTCTTTTCTAATTGCTGTTGCTAATGTTTCCAGAAATATATTGAACAAGAGTGGTGATAGTGGGCATCTTTGTTTTGTTCCTGATTTTAGTGTGAAAGCTTTCAGTTTTTGACGATTTAGTATGATGTTGGCTGTTGGTTTTTCATAGATAGCCTTACTCAGGTTGAGATAAAGACCTTCTATTCCAATTTTCTGTAGTGTTTTTATCATGAATGGGTATTGGATTTTGTCAAATGCCTTTTCTACATCTATTGAGATGATCATGTGGTTTTTGTTCTTGACTCTGTTAATATAGTGTATTACATTTATTGATTTGTGTATGTTGAACCATCCTTGCATCCCTGGGATAAATCCGACTCGGTCGGGGTGTATGATCTTCTTGATGACCCTCTGTATTCTATTTGCCAGTATCTTGTTGAGGATTTTTGCATCTATGTTCATTAGGGAGATTGGTCTGTAGTTCTCTTTGTGTTTTGGGTCTTTCCCTGGTTTTGGGATCAAAGTAACACTTGCTTCCAGGAGTGAATTTGGAAGCCTTGTTTCCCTTTCAATTTCCTTGATGAGTTTAAAGAGTAATGGCATTAGTTCTTCTTTAAATGTCTTGTAGAATTCAGCAGTGAAGCCAGCAGAACCTGGGCTTTTCTTTGTTGGTAAGTTTTTTTTTACATTTTCAATTTCACTCATTGTAATTGGGGTGTTTAGAATTTCTATACCTTCTTCATTTAATTTTGGCAATTTGTATGTACCTAGGAATCTGTCCATTTCTTCTGTGTTTTCCATTTTATTAGAGTATGGGTTCTCAAAGTAGGTATTGATGATATTCTGAATTTCTGCTCTATTTGTTATGGCTTCACCTTTTTTATTCTTAATTGCATGGATTTGAGCCTTTTCTTTCCTTTCTGTGATAAGGTTGGCTAAAGGTTTATTGATTTTACTTATTCTTTCAAAAAACCAACTCTTTGATTCATTGATTTTTTTGTATCATTCTCTTAGTCTCCATTGCATTGATTTCTGCTCTGGTCTTTATAATTTCTTTTCTTGTATGAGCTTTGGGTTTGTTATGCTCTTCTTTTTCTAGCAGCTTGAGGTTTTGCATTAGGTTATTTAACTGAATTCTCTCTGTTGTCCTAATATGGGCATTCACTGCCATGAATTTCCCCCATAGAACTGCTTTCAGTGTGTCCCACAGATTCCTGTATGTTGTACTGGCATTATCATTTACTTGTAGAAACTGTCTAATTTCTTCTTTAATTTCCTCTGTCACCTATTGGTTGTTCAGGAGGGTGTTGTTCAATATCCATGTATTTGTGGGAGTTTTGCGGTTTCTTATGTTACTGATCTCCACTTGTATTGCACTATGGTCTGATAATATACAGAGGATAACTTAGATTCTTTTACATTTACTTAGATATGTCCTATGAGATATCATGTGATCTATTTTGGAGAATGACCTATGTGCAGCTGAAAAGAATGTGTATTCTGATTTTGTTGGGTGGAACACTCTGTAAACATCTATTAAGTCCATTTGTTCAATAGCTTGGTTCAGTTCTAGAATTTCATTGTTAATTTTTTTTCTAGTTTATCTGTCTATTTGTGATAGAGGGGGTGTTGAGTTCCCCCCCACACAATTGTATTAGTGCTTATTTGTTTTTTCATGTCCATTAATATTTGTTTTGTATAGTTGGGGCATTCGTATTTGGTGCATATATATTTAGGATTGTCATCTCTTCTTCCTGGATTGTTCCTTTCACAGGGATGTAGTGACCATCTTTATCTCTCTTAATTAGTTTTGGTTTGAAATCTACTTTGTCTGCAAATAAGATTGCTATGCCTGCTTTTTTCTGGGTTTCTGTCACGTGGAGAACTGTTTTCCATCCTTTTACTTTCAGTCTATGGATTTCCTTTTGAGTTAGATGTATTTCTTGTATACAGCATATTGCTGGGCTTTGCTTCTTAATCCATTCTGTATTTCTTTTGATTGGTGAATTGAAGCCATTAACATTGATAGTTATAATTGAGAGATATTGACTCATCCTTGTCGTGATGTTTTACTGTTGTTGGCTGGTTTATTTCTTATTTTTCCCCCTTTTGCTTTAGTGTCTTACCTTGCGTGGTACCTTCTCTCTGTTGGGCCTCATGGAGTTGTGACCTTCATTGTCTTTTTCTAGGATATTGCTTAAAATTGTTTGGAGTGCTGGCTTGGTGCTCATGAAGTTTCTCAGGTGTTCTTTGTCATGAAAGTATCTAATTTCCCCATTGATTTTGAAAGATAATTTTTCAGGATACAACAGTCTAGGTTGGAAGTTATTTTCTTTTAGGGCTTGAAATACTTCACTCCAGGCTCTCCTTGATTTGAGGGTTTGTGTTGAGAAGTCTGCTGTGATTCTGATGGGCTTTCCTTTGTAGGTGATTTGTTTCTGTTCTCTAACTGCTTGTAGAATTTTGTTCTTCTGTTGGATTTCTGGGATCTTGACTATTATATGTGTAGATGTAGATTTTTTTTGGTCATGGTTAGTTGTAGTTCTATATGCCTCACTTATCTGTATGTCCAATTCTCTACCTCTGTCTGGGATGTTTTCTACTATTACTTCTGTGAACAGTTTTTTTCATGTCAATTGTACTTTCGCCTGTTTTTTCATGGACTCCTATGAGTCTTATGTTATTCTTCTTTGCGTCATCTAGCAGCTGTTGGATTGATTTCTCATGGTCCCTTACTCTTTTTAAGAAATCTCTGTTTTCATGGTCCTTAACTACAATCCTGTCTTCTGTATCTGATATTCTGTCTTCAGATTCTCTTAGTCTGCTCTGCATGCTTTCAATGGAGTTTTTAATCTCTTGAACATCTGTTTGAATCTGTTTCATGGATTCCATTTCTTTCCTATGTTGGGCAATCATGTTTTCCATTTCTTTCTTGTGCTGGGCATTCATGGCTTCCAGCATGTTTCTGATCTCATCTATTTTCTTATCTGTTTCTGCTCTAGAGCATCTAAACATGTCTTTCATTCTGCTCACCATGTCTGTATTTATCTGGAAGATTATTTCTGCTTTGAATTTTTCTAGAGCCTCATGCATCTGCTTTGTTACTTCCTGTGCTATCAGTTCAGGGTGTCCAAGTGGTTGCTTGTCGGACTTTTCCACCTCATTTCCCCCAGAATTTCCTTGTTGTGGTGTGGAAGCCTGCATTTGTGCCTTCCTTAAGTGTCTTCTCATTTTTGTTTTTGGTACTGTTCTTGTTTTAATTCCTGGGTTGATATTTCAAAATTGCTTAATGTAGGTATCTTTATTGATTGTGTTTAGAACCCTTGTGGAATGATTGCTTTTCAGAGGCGTCTTCTAGATATGGCTTGTGTTTGGCTATTTTATTTTCCTTATACCAGGTAGGAAAATGACTCTGAGGCTATTTTATTTTCCTTATACCAGGAATGAAAACTAATTAGATCAATCACAACATGTTAGCCCAAAAGACATAGTCAGCAATACCATAGCATCAAGCACAGCTTAGAAAATGACAATTTGTGGTAGTTATTAATCTATCAATTTTAATTATGTGAGTTAAAACCGAGGACCAACCTAACAAAAGTTTATAATGAATAAGCTCTTCAATATAGCATCTTTCCCCTTCAGGTAGGGAGTTAAAAGGAGTTGGGGAGGGAGGGTCAGGTAGAAAGAACAGGTAAGATTAGCAGTGAGGTCCGAAGACCCAGAAAGATCACACAAACTCTAAGAAGTTGTTAAAGGCAAGAGAAAAAGGCAGAATGAAAGAACAAAGATGTGAATAGAATCACCTAACAGCAACAGGGAGGCTAGATACCAAATTTACTTTCCTTTAAACCTAACGATAATCAAAAGAAGGAAAAAGAGAAGAAAAAAAACAATAAGGGAGAAATCCGAATTCAGTGCAGAAAGGAACAAATGGGGAGATGAGCGGCAATGGGGGACAGCAGGAGAATGAGTGAGAGAGAGAGGGAAAAAAAGATAAAAGAAAGAAAAGAAAGAAAAGTAAAACTTTGAAGAGTAGAGAGAAAGTAAAAATTAAGAATTGAAAATAGGAGAAAAAAATTTTTTTTTCTTTTTTGCAAATAGCACTAGAAATTATGGGCCTCCTTCAGGGTATGTCTCTGCTGTCACAGTAGGCGACATAGGAATCCGTGTGCATATACAAGTCAATGAGTCTCAGCAAGCCAGCAGCAGACCAAGTACAGTGGTCTGATGTGCCTTTATTGTAGAAATTCTCTTTGCTTTTGGCTGAGCTTCAGTTTTCATCGAGGAGCCTAAGAAGCCCTCTTTCTGTTACTAACTTCTGCTCTATCTTGTGGCGCTCAGGACAGGGGTCTTTATAATCTCCTGTGCCTCTGTAGTGTGGGACCAGGTAGCATCAAAGCCAGAAGGCCAGAGGCGCACGGGGTTGAGGGGTGGGGATTGGGACTTGAAAGGCGGGGCCCAGGACTGCTGAGTAGCTTCAAACTGCTCCTCTCACCTGGCGGGTCCAGCTTAGAGAGCCTGTATTTTAGCTTTTAAATGCTTTAGCATGTGTGCTTCACTGCAGGGGGGCTTCTGCCAGTCCTGGAGATTACTACAGTCTTTCTATGTTGGCACAAACCATTCCTTGAAAAATTCCTCTTAGGCTTTACTGAGATTAATGTCAGTTTCCACAGGCTTTAGAGTGCAGAATTGACTCATCTGTGTTGAAGTGACTTTTCTAGGACAGAACCTTTCAAACTGTCACATTTCATTGGTCAACTTTCCTGTGTCTGGGACAAAATATCCAACACCCAGGATTTACAAGAGAAGCTGATTTGAGCTCAGAATTTCGGAGTTTATAATCCATGGGTGGTTAACTCCCAGAAAAAAATATGGCATGAATGATTACAGGAAAAAAGCTGCTCAATTCATGGAATCCTGGAAGCAGAAAACAAGGGAAAAGGCAGAGAGGAAGGGACCAGGTACCAGATATGGTCCCCAAGATCATACCCCGCTATGACTCACTTCTTCCAACCAGGCCTTACCTCCAAGTAGCCCATTCAGCTAGGAATTACCAATGTGTTAACCCATTGAGTTTAGTGCCCTCGCATTTCAATCACTTCTCCAAGAGTCTCCTAATCTAGTCATGCTGGCAATCAAGATTAACCAACACACACCTGAATGTGGGTCACAGGATATCCACTTAAAATGTAGATACAGAAAGACTGAAGAGGAGCCTGTGACTACATTTCCATCAAGGTCTCAGGTGATGCATATTGCAGCTGGGCTGAGGGCTACATTCCTAATGAATAAACCTTGGCCTTGTAGACTGGCTGTATGTCCTTCCTTGTGTAGCATTCTGCATAACAGGTGGCTGAGACTTAGAAAAGAGAAAAGATTCAGGCTGTTCTGCCAGAGACTGTTACCCATTTCAGACACAAGGTGGATTTAAATACAGTTTGTTAGTGTTTTAAGCTTTGTATTTCCTTCTTATTTATGGGAATTAATGGAGTATCTCTCTACAAAATTCTGTCATTTGTTAATAAGTCATGCAACAAGTGTTTTTCTTCCTGTCTTCTGTTATCCAACTCCATCCAAAAATATTTTAATTATTATGAGTATTTTCTAGAAGTCTTAATTTACTCTAAATTGCTAAATTCTGCCAGAGTTTGGATTGCTAAAGACCTATGTATTTTATGCTTATTCACTAGATTGGCACTATCAGGAAGCTATGGTAGCTTTAGCAGGTGGAGCTTGGTGGGAGGTCTGTAGACCCTTGAGCCCATATCCTTGAAGGCAAGAAGAGTAGGACCTTAGCCTCTTCCTGTTTCTCTTTGCTGTATGGGTCATGGTATAAATGGTTTTGCTTCTGTGCCACTCCTGCTGCGACATGCCCAAAGCATCTGGCCACCTGATCATAGACTGGGAACTCCAAAACTGTGAGCCAAAATAGGCCTTTTCTCTTCATTAATTAATTGCCTCAGATATTTCATAATGATAGCCAGCTGACTAATTAATTGTCCCTGCCACTATATCTGCTGAACTTGTCGCTCACTTTTATTTATCTTAAGCCACACATTCTTCCATATTCCATGTGTGGTGTTTTAAAATTGACAGGTCAAAAATTTCTTGTGCTGCCATATTGATTTCTTTTTATATAACCTCCCACTGCAGGCTCCAACAGATTTCTTCCACATTGAAAACATTTGCAGTTGTAATAATGTCATGTCCTTTCTGTTCCTTTATTTCTGGTTTGCTTATTTTAAGAATTTCCATCTCCCATTCGTTTAACATCTCTAGCCAAATCAGATGTCTATTTTATATATTTTCTTGGAAACTTTTGAAATTTGCTTTCATAAAACTCAGTTCTGAATATGATATGTTCATTATATGCATATTTGATAATTAGCAATGATAAGATGAAATCATTTCTTTCTTTAAGTTTTTTATCTCCTATATTTTAGACCATGCATGTGTCCTATTATTTAGAGCCCACCAACATGTCCTTCTTTTCAGGAGAGAAATAAATCCAAACCAGCCATTCCCACCACTGCTTTGCTTCCTTACTGGAAGATGAAAATCTTCCTCTGGGCTAAGCATTTCCATACTTTAATTTTTTAATGGTATAAATGAAAATTCTGAGGCCATGCCATGCAGAGCTGATCCAAACCTGGACAAGGATAGAAGAATATGCTAGAAAAATACTCTCTCTCTGAAGCCTGGGCCAAAGGAACAGTGTCAGCAGTGTCAGAGTCACATTCTTAGCAAAAACAGCAGCTCTCTTGGGATAATGGGTTAGCACCCTTCTCAGGGGCAGAAATTCCTGCTATGTTATCTGTCAGAGTTAAACTGTTAATTAAATGTTTTTCAGATTAAGCTACAACCAAGACTTTTGGGTCCAAGGATATTCTGTGTATAAATAACTAGTCTCTGGTATTAGATCTTTCTGGAAAATAATAGTTTTCAAATCAATGTGACATCCAATGAATAACAAGCACATTTTTTTGGGAGTAGCTGACAATATCAACTTGCTTTTATTCATACATAAACAGTGAGGGGGGCTGTGGGTGAGCACAAGTCTTGATCCTAGAAACACCTACTGAGATGGTTGCCTATCTGAAGAAGTGGCTGGAGGAAAAAGGCAATTGGGAAGACAATTATCAGTCATGGGTAGACTTGGGCAATGGTTTTGCTCTTTGGTTTTCTACTGTGGCTTTCTATCAGTGACTACTGAAGTCCCACTGATCCGTCAACATGCTGGTGATACACTGAAGTGATAAATGAGGTTGTGCTCTAAATTTATAGTGAGATATAGAAGTAAAGGAATAAATGTGTCAAAGGTTGAGGGGAAAGGAATTGAAAGGGTGAAGGAGTCCACACATGCAATGCTATAGGTGGTGTGCAAAGAGAGCTAGAAGTGACCTTCTCTATAATCTGTATAATCTATTTCACATCCCCCACCAGTATCATATCAGATAAATTTCTTCATTTGTTTATTTATATTACTGGTTCCACCCAACACTTTGGCCATAAGCAATTAAATAGTCTAATTCCTTCCCAATACACTAAGCAACTTATCTTAATGTACCTTCAAACTTGTTACTCCTGTTTATTTATATACTTATTAAAATACAGTTTATAAAGATAGAGTTGTGAATACATAGATCAAATACTAAGTACTCTGTATGTTGGATATCTTATGCTGCATTAATAATTCTGTGATAGAAAATAGGAAGCTAGAAAAGTGGAGATGGGAAAGGGCTTGAGGGATAGGAGAGATGGGAGTCAAGGGGAAGGAAGTGGAAAGTAAATAGGAACAAAATGCAATATGTATGTATATCAATTCCTCAGAAGGAATTTGAGTCCATGTAGTGTCAGCCAGTGTCACTCACTTATCTACATTCCTCAGTGGCTAAGCTAGACTGGACAGTCCAAATGTCCCAAGAGCATGGATACTGGAAGGCATGGCCAACAACAAAGGAAAATGTGGCATCAAAAACTTCTTGCATGTTTCCTTGCTTTCAAGAAGCAGCATTGTAAGAAGACAAAGGCAAAAGCTGGATATTTCTCAGTGTCTGGCTTCCAGAGTTAGCCAGCATCACTTCTGTGATATTCTACAGGACAGTCAGACTGCTTAAATTCAAGTGGAATGACACGGACCTCACCACTCCATGGAAGAAGAGACAAATTGAATCCCACAACTTAAAGAAGGAGAGATTTAAGCCTGACTCCAAGGCAGAAACTTCATAGTGCAAGGGTGTGGCAGAGCAAAGATGTCTAATTCATGGCTGCAGATAGGAAGAGATGAGAGAACAGATATAGTGCCTGTGGTCATGCCTCTATGACCCACTCAGACATACCAGAAGTATGGTTTGCTAGCAACCTCGGTGGCACTCAAGCCAATCATGTTGACATAATGAGCTTAATTACCACACTATTGGAGACCTCTGCAACAGATCCTGATCTCCTGGTCAGTGCTACAATGTATGGTGAGAAGAAAGACTTAGAGATAGAATTAAAGAGAAAGAGATGAGGGACTGGGATGACCAGTGCTTGAGCAAGAAAAGGTTTGAGCAAGCAAAAGCCTTGAACATCCAGAGCTGTCTATATTTATTGGTGACACAATCATTGCTAAATTGGGGTAAAGGGGCAACATTAAGGGGCTATGTGTGGTTGCTAGGGAGATGTTACTGATGCAGGAAAGTCTTGTAAAAGAATAGACAAAGCATTCTTGTGTTAGGCTGGGAATGGAATTTGGGTAAGAGTCACTCTGACCTCCACTGTATGTTATCTCATATGCTTTGGTCATTTTCACTTCTTAAAATAAGCCAGTTGTGAGATTATCTCTTTACAGCCTGCCTGTTTACAGCCTGCTTTGGGCATGATAAGTGGGGTGATCCTCCACACCACACTCTACAAATTGCTAATATGATCAAATGTTTGGTTTGGGAGTAAAATCACAAAAAATATTTCAAAGATTTTCCTGTAAGTTATTAAATTAAAATAATAATTAATACATAGTAAAATATTATTTTGTAGTAAAAATTCTAATATTGACTTAAAGCCCTGGAGATTCTTCATCGAAGATGATTAATAGAAATTTTTCCAGTTTGGGGACATGGTGACAGTTTCCAATCCTACAGTTAGGCACAATTCTGCTACTTATCCAATTTGAAGTAAATTTCTCATTTTGATTTTGAGGAGTTTGTGGCTGAAATAAACTGAAAATAATTTTGAAATATGTACTAATAAATGTGTAGTACTTGAAAGTTTATCTGACTCTCATTATATTAAAAAAATGCCTCAGTTCATCATATTAGCAATGCACATTTTAGAAATAAAGTGAACATGGGTATAAAACTTAATAATTAAGAATTAATCACTCTCCTCAGAAATAGGTTTCTAGTTTTATGGTTTTTGCCCAAAGATTTTTTTTACTTATACTCTTTAATAAGGCTGTTTAATACTTGTAAATTAAACTAGAATGTCCCTTCTAACATAAAATCTTACAAAATCTGAAGATTATATCTCTATTAAAGATGTGTCCTCCTTTCATGAAGGCCCAAAATATGCAGAAAATCATATTTTCTGAAAAAAGAATGGAGTGACAACATCAAATGATAAGTTGTTTTAAAGTCCTACTCATTCATTTAATTAATATGTTGATTAAACATTTACCTAATCCTGGATGCTTTAAGTTAGAAATAAATCAGATAAATATCCTTCTTTATTTTATTCTTACTTTACTATGGTTTAATTTTCACATTTATTGTTTTAATCCATCTACAGTATATATCAGCATGATGTATGAAATATGTAGCTTTTAATGATAATTCAAAATTCTACCTTTATATGATATATATTGATGAACATAGGGCTCTATGCTTATCTTTATGATTCTATTCTATTAATCTCTGGATCTCTGATGCTCTATTTGATGCTTTTTGATGTTGCATTACTGTAGCTTTAAAACATGTTTCTGTTTGAATTTTTTATTTTTGTCCTTTTAATATTTAGTATAGAGGAGGGCATCTATTATAGTTAAAATTGGGGCTCTGCAATCAGCCTGTATCTGGGTTGGAATGTAGGCTCCAATACTTACAGCATTACCTTGAACAAGTTATTTCACCTTTCTCAAACTGAGTTTAATCATGCACAAAATAGTACTGAAAATGTTCATAGCAGATAAGTTAATAAAAATTTGTTTGCATTGATTGTGAGATGGTGGATGCTACAAAACGTTACCTAAAATTCTCCAGAGTGTAATACGGTTGGAGGCTATTTCTGGTTCCTGTGCAATCACTGCGGAGTTTGTTTGGGTGAGTAGCCATCTTCAGACTTCAGTATTCAGGGTAAAGATCCAGATGACTTTCTATTGGAGGATTTATACATTCTATCTTGCAATGATGCTTGTCATGTCATTTCCACTCACCTCTCATTGGCCAGAATATGAACACATGTTCACACCCAACTACACAGGGGCCTAAGAAAGAGGGTCCCACTGAGTGTCCAGGAGATGGCTGGAAAGGATTTGGTGAGCTACTTACCAGTCTCTGCAAATAACACCTGCAATTTCTACTAATATGTCTGGCACCAAAGTGCTTAATAAATATTAACTATTGTAATTATTATTATGGACTTTTAGATGCAGTCCTGCCAAACCATTTAATGAGTGTAAGTATTAAAGGGTGGCAATTCTGCTTATGTGGAAGTATAGCATGTTAAAAGAACCTAGAAACAAGACCAGGGAGAGCCAGGAACAGTTGCACTGTAATGAAAGCAACAGTTAAAGGCTTATCAGAAGGAGAAGTAGAGTTCCATTTGTTGAAAAAAGGAGTGAGAGAGTTTCAACAGCACAATCAAAGGTCTAGAAATGGGAGATGTGATGGAAGTGAAGATACGTTAGATGTGGCTGTTGTAGTGTGTAGAGGAAGAAGGTTAAATAATGAGAAGTGAGAGGTAACAGAATTGAGCAGTTCAGGTCATGAAGGGTCTTAGAAAAGTTGTCTTGGTTTTATTCTGTGCTCAGTGCAGTCATTGGCGAGTGAAGAGGGTGGAGGCTTCAAGAGGGAACAGATGATGGCAACAAGGAATAGTTTATAAGATGGAAAACAGGTTCAAAATTCAATAGTATGTGACTCAGAACTAAGAGATACTAGGTCATTGTGGGTTCTTGTGCATGATTTGGTCAAAATAACTTTTGAATGATGAGAAGTAATTATCTTGGACATAGAATGGGTGAGAAGGAGTAAAACTAAGTACATTAGCTAAGAAGTGTTGGAGTTGTCTGAATGTGTTGTTTTGAAGCCTAGACTATGATAATGGAAGGTGGATGAAAGGAAAGAAAGAAAAGACTATTTCAAACAAAAACAATTCTAAGACCAAAGTTCTTCATTAAAATTCAAATCCTATTGTATCAAAATGTGTAATTAAAATCTTAATCTAAAGAAAAGAGCAACCGTGCATTCTATAATCAATTTCTCAAAAACAAATTTATTCTGTAATAATTTCTTTAGAATATTTTATGTGCATATAAGTGCTTGGAATTGAAAAATTAATAAAACCACATCCTCAAAGAGTCCAAAGTTTAGTGCAGAAATTAGCTGAGCATATAATAAGAAGGCTGGAGCAACTTTCCATAACAACAGCAGAATGTTTTAATCTTCAGCATTATGCTTAAGGATTTTTAACAACATGTAGGACATGTGAACTGTATGTTTAATTCAGACTTCACAGGGCTGGAAAGACTAAAAGGACAGTAGTCCAAGAAGAAGGAGAATATATCCAAGTGCTCAAAAATCGTGAAGGAAGATTAGGCTGGAGTATCAATGGAGTGCTTAGGAAGGCCTTTAAATACCCCTGCCCACTTTGTGACTAGTCAGTGACTTTGTTTAGCTAATGATTCAAAATTATATGGGCAGAAGTTTTAAAACCTAATCCTTTATTCACTACATGTCCTTCTCTCTTTCCTGAGGACTGGCTATATAGCAGATAATGAAGTCTCCAACTCCCTGACTCTGGATGAGAAACAAACGGAACACAGCCTCCCGGGGACCCAAGATGGGGGTGCAGAATGAGTGAGAAATAAACTTTTGTTGTTTTAAGCTACTGAGATTTTTCAGATTGGTTCTTACCACAGCATAATTCAGTCATTCTGAAAAATACAAACAAGAAAAACTATAAGTGGTACACTAAAGACAAAGCTGTGAAGTGTGCTGCAATGTGTTTCAGGTAGAGTGACAAGGAAACATTACTGAAGGCAAGGTAGGTAATTATGAGCAGTTCAAAGTCCCAGTGAAAGCTTTAGTAAAATTATCTCAAAACTACAGTAGCTTAGGCAGCAGATTATACACATAACACATTTGTAACTTCAAGGGGAAAATATTAGAAAACTATTAGTTTGTGTTGGCTTCTGTTGGTCACATTTGATATGGTATATTACAAAAGAGAGAAAGAGAAA
Source organism: Heterocephalus glaber (assembly GCF_053883595.1). Classification (NCBI taxonomy): domain Eukaryota; kingdom Metazoa; phylum Chordata; class Mammalia; order Rodentia; family Bathyergidae; genus Heterocephalus; species Heterocephalus glaber. Next base: position 4,407,709 of record NW_028258153.1, read on the forward strand.
GAAAGAAAGAAAAAGAAAGAAAGAAAGAAAGGAAGGAAGGAAGGAAGGAAGGAAGGAAGGAAGGAAAGAAAGAAAAGAAAAGAAAAAGAAAAAGATATGAACCCAGAAAGCAAATGGCAAATTTCTACAGGATAAAGGGAACTCCAGTGAGTCCATAAATTAGAGAACATTGAAGACACGAAGTAGAGACTGTTTTTCATTTCTTAACAGTAAGAGGAAAAACTAAGAAATCTTAAGACATGAAATGCAACTAAAATGTGGCCATCTAACAAAGGTCAATTTGAGGTCTGCCCATCACACCAATTGTTAAAAAAAATCACTGAAAGAATTAAAATGTCTGACACTAAATGTCTCCCTAAGGATACAATGTCCCTATTAGCAAATAGACTTGGTAGCAAATACATAGGAAGCCAACTAATATTTCCAGGAGGTTGTAGTACCGAAAGGACCATTAACTTTTATTAAAAGGGACTAACTGGGCCGGGGATTTAGCTCAGTGGTTCTGCTGCCTGCCTCAAAAGCACAAGAACCCGAGTTCGATCCCCTGTACCAAAAAAAAAAAAAGGAACTGACTAATCTTTAAATGACCATAACTACCCAGTATCTGTGGGCAAGATATGAACTGGGAATGACGCTTGGTCCGCAGAGAGGACATGATCCCAGGGACACACTTCACAGTGAAAAAGGGCAGAGAGTGGAATCAGGGGCCACAGAGAATAAAAGACGAGGGGGCTACACCCTGAGAGTCAAGCAGTGTCTCATCAGGTAGCCCTCAAAGTACTTGAGTTGTGGAAACAGAGAGTTGCTGCAGCCAGACCCATGTGTGCTGTGTGTTTTCTATTCTTCCCTGGTCTGAGCATAAGCATTTATTGCTGTGATCCTGTCTTTGATCCACTATGGCTCCCGAGTGTGTGTGTGGAGTGCATCTGGCCCTTGGCATCCAAAAAATTGCCTATCACTGCCCGATACAAAGGCTTCATGATCTTTCTAGTCCCAGAAGTCCTTCGCATCGCGATAGAAGCCATGGCAATTTTAGGGGATGAGCAAACTTTGCACACAGACTAACTATTTCAGGACTACGTGGGTCTTTATTACTCTCTGCTGATGCTTCCAAGTTTCCCTCATCCAGGCAACAGCACACTTTCATTACTTCACCTCTTTGATGTGAAGACTCTTCTCACATCTTGTTCTGGCCATTAAAATGAGAGCCAAAGTGCTATGTGTCACTTTTAGGTAGAAATAAAAATTTCTATTTTTTTGAGTCAAAGCAGTGTACAACTCCCTCTCTTCATCACCAGGATCTTTACTGTTTTGTTTGTTTGTTTGTTTTTGAAACAGGGTCTCGCTCTGTAGTTCATATTGCTCTTGAACTCATTATGTAGCCCAGGCTGACCTCAAACTCACAGCAAACCTTCTGCCTCAGCCTCCTGAGTGCTGAGATTACAAGTGTGTGCCACCATGCCCAGCTTCTGTAATAGTTTAAAGGGTCCTCCTGTGGCCATTCAGGGCCCAAATGGGAGTGATGCAGAAGAGACCCCCTAGGCCATGGTGAAAGAATAGCCTGACTAGGAACAAACCTTTCTCTTTCTCACTCTACTGTTTGAGGTGTGGTAGTTGCTACCCTTAATAACCACTTATCTGAATGATGCAAATTCTAAAATATACTTCACAAATTCTAGGCACCAAGCCTTAAAAGTTACATGAATGGAAAATGAGAAAATGACCCAAAGGGAACATTGAATTTATGAGCATTCATTATCCTATATTGAATTATTCCTAGAATAAAGCCTAAATTTAAACCGTTCAGATAATTTAAATAGAGGTTTAACAGACTGATGATATATGGAGAATAATATTTTTGAAGCCTCAAATAGTGAACATATATGACATTTGAGATTCTTTAAAATCCCTATCCTTAAAAAAAAGTGTTTCTAAGTTCTGAGGAATATTTTAATTGCTTCCCAATAAAGGAAATTAAAATGTTTAAATGCCTTATCCATGGTTAATCTGTTTAAATGCAGTTTAAAAATGTACACAAGGAAAGTATGCTACTTTTAACTGTCATGTAATATGATCTTTTTAACTTTTCAGAGAGCTTTAGTAATGCGCTTGCTGATGTTGATTTAAAATATAAATCAGGCCGTGTGAATGAACCACAATACTAGCTTGATGATATTACATGTTACAGATTTGATGTTGTATCCCTTCAGAAATACTCCAAATTTCTGAAAGCTGCATTTGCACCTGAGATCTGGCATATATCTGTGAAAAAAGAAAGGGAATTTGTTGAGTTGTGCTAAAAAAAACTCTGATTAGTTCCCTGACCAGACGCAAGTAAGATCTATGCTTTTTTTCACTTTCTTTAAATCCTGGGCTTCCTGGGAGATTTAAGAATTTTGTCTTTATGTTCCAACTTAAATTATCTTATATTTAAGTTATCTTAAATGGAAAATACTAAAGAAAAATGATTACTTATGACATTGCTCACAATCTCCACTCTCTGGCTCATATCTTACATGCATTTCTGTTGTATTGAGAATACATTTTTTTAAAACTTCCAATTTACCTGGAAATGTGTTATTCTTGATTCATTGACTCCTAAGTGAACATTAAGTAGACACGAGAAAGATATTTTGACTTTCAGGAGACAAGTAGAACCAATATGATACCACAAAGGAAAGTCTGATGGTGCCCAAGCCAAATGACAAGAATCTAGGGAGAGCTGAGGGCCCTTTCAAATCTGGAAAGGAAGTTAACTGAAATCTAATATGTGGTACACCTGGAACCTATAATTTATTTGTCCACAAGTATTTTTTTGTTTATTTGTTCAGCTTCTTTTATTTGTATCATGATGGTTATTGAATAAGGCTTCTAAGCCTTCAGAATGATGACAGAACAGTTAGGCCAGGAGAAATCAAAGCCTGTCCACAGTTCTGCCCAGCCCCCAAGAACTTGCTCTGTATCCTTCTGATTTTCTGCCAATTCATTTTTTGGCCTGTGAAGGGCAGGAAATACAACAAGTCCAAATTTACTTCCCATTGCCTGTGTGACCACTAATGTAGATGTCAACTTGATTGGCTTTGGGATCCACCCAGAGGATTGGTAGAACACACTTCTGGGTGAGTCTGGGTAGGTCACACACGTGTGACTTTGGGGTCTATATCTAGTCCTCAACTCTTCCTTGGCATGCATGGCTCTGCTTTCCGGCCATCATGAGGAAAGCATCTTTGCTCCATAATGTTCTTTCCCCATGATATTTCAGCCTCAGAGCCAACCAACCATTAACTGAATTCCCCCAAATGGTAAACCAAATTAAACTTTACCTTCTTTAAGTTGGGGTGTCAGGTATTGTGTCCCAGCTACAAGAAAGTTTAGTAATACTCTTTCCAAATCAAGAAGTTATTGAACACATGAGATTTTTCAAGTATCAAGAGCCATAGATGTTAATATAGTCATGTGATAACTCCTAGGCAAGATCCTTGAGCTTTAAATAAGCATTTCAGGGGAACATTCCTATCCCAGGGAAATGAATCCAATTAGGGTGATTTGAAAATAGTTATTTCTTTTAATGTTCTTCAAATATCACCATTTATTCTTTTTCCTACTCCACTCTCGGGCAAGTCTCGCCTAACATGATCCTCCACAATTCTCTAAGAGATCCTCCTAATCAGCTCTGGACATTCATCTCTTTTGTGATTTGTGTGGATCTGTTGGATGCTTCCATTCGGGGCACTCTCGTGTATTTACACTATAGACTTGTGCTCAGTCTGTGTTCTCCACAACCATGATATTCTGGTCTTAAAGCAATTCTTGGGAACATTGACAATGTTAGTGAAGCCAACCAAAGTGTTAATTTTTAATTGACAGGTGAAAAAACAGGAAATGATCTTAAAAGTCTAAATTAGTATTTTAGTACCCTGTAATAGTTTACTTTATTGGGATAAAATCCAACTTCTTTGACATGCCTTATATCATTCTTTTTAAAATATTGCTCACCTATTTCCCCAGTCTCATTCTAAACTGGTTTTTCCCGTCCACTTCTTACCGTCTCTTAAATTTCAATATCCCTATACTCTGTTCTTTGGTGATGCTATTCTGTGTCTATAATACACTTGTCTCTCTTCTAAGAAATTTCTACTTCTTTAGATTTAAAACTCAGGTCTTCTTCTTTTTCCAAGCTTTTCTTGCTGTGCTGTGAGTTACCGTCACCTGGGGTTCCACTGACTTCATTCATAACTTGATTACACGATTCACAAAAATGTGCTGCAGGCATCTATTTACATAAATGTTGCCCTGCTACCTTGTATGCTCCTGATAGGAAGGGATTATGTTTTATTCATAGTTCAATCCTTAGCACCTAACACACTGTTGCCTGCCCTAGGAAAGGAACCCAATAAATGTTTGTGGGGTGAATGACTAAAAATAAATCATAAAAAGTATAAAGTAGTCTTGGTGGCAAGGAAATAATTGTCTTGACACCTAGGATAAAGTACAACACAGGACATATGAAAGAAACAGAATTCTATCATAAAATGTTATTGTTGAAGAAGCCACTGTGTATTAAAAACTGTGAAACACTAGAAACATTTCATTTTAAAAACCACCTTTAGTATAAATTATAGCTTGCCTCTTAAAAAATACAACTGCTAAAAGACAGATATCAGTTATTGAGCAATCAGAAATTTAAAATTTAAAAAAACTCAATCTGTTGAGTTCTGAATAAAATTGGCATTTCCTCATTTTCTGCCATTAAGGTGCTGACATATGCTGCCAGATAGGAACATGTTTACGGATGGTAACTTGACTTGGCAGAATAGGAATGCTAGTGTGAATTTATGACTACATTTTCATTACAAAACACAGATATACATCTAAGGCAGTTTGTTGCTTGGAGTTATTAGTCACATGTCGGCATTATGCTTAAGTGTTCAATTTGAACAGTGGAGCTGGGCTTGAAAATCCATTTGGTAAACAGTTTAGCCTATGTCCACAATACTAAAGTGATGAGTGAATGCATGTAAAAGAATTAGTTAACCCAGATGTTGTATATGGTAGAATTAAAAAGCCATTTAAATATTGCACGATTAAAAAAATTTCAATACACAGTATATATAAATGTAACCTAAATATTATGTTAACATAAATAGATCAACTCCAACATATGAAAGTTTATATCCAAGTAAAAAGTAACTCCAATATATGAAAGTTTATATTCAAGTAAAAAGTATTACTATGTTATTTTTTTGTATACTCCATTTATCAATCCTGCTCTTGCTAATATGCAACAGAAATTTTTAAACTGATTATAATAAAAATTTAGGCCGTATCTATAAATTTGGAGCAATGATTATGGCTAGAAAAATATTCCAGTCACCTTGAATTTAATGAATGAAAACACTTTGATGAAAAATAAACGTTCAAAGTTAGATAATATCCCCTTCTTCTCCACTTTCCAAAAAAAAGGAGAAGCAAAATGACTTTTTGATAACATTTAAAATATATGACAAAGCTTTGTAGTATAATTTCAAGTCAGGGATTGTGATGCCCTTTGGGCCTTGCCTTTGTTATCTGGAATTGCTTTTGCTATTCTAGGTCTCTTCTGGTTCCAAATGAATTTTAGGATTGTTTTCTCTAATTGTTTGAGGTATGCTATTGGTATTTTCATTGGGATTGTATTAAATCTGTACAACTATTTTGCAAGCATCACCATATTGGTTCTTCTTACCCAAGAGCAAGGGATATCTTTCCATTTTCTGATATCTTCTTTGATCTCCTTTTTCAGAGTACTGTAGTTTTGAATATAAAGGTTTTTACTTCCTATGTTAGACTGATTCCTAAGAATTTCATTTTTTTCAATGCTGCTGTGAAAGTTGTGATTTCCCTAATTTCTATTTCAGTGAGTTTATTTGTGTACAGGAATGCTATTGATTTTTGAGTGTTGACTTTATATCCAACTATTCCATTGAATTTGGTTATTAAATCTAGAAATCTTTTGGTGGAATTTCTGAGGTCCTCTATGTAGAGGATCATGTCATCAGCAGATAATGATAATTAAACATTTTCCTTTCTTATCTATATTCCTTTTATTTTTCTCTTGTCTAATTGCTCTGGCTAATGTTTCCAGAATTATATGGAATACAAGTAGTGATAGCAGACATCCTTGTCTTGTTCCTTATTTTAGAGTGAAGGATTTTAGTTTTTGACCATTTAGTACGATATTGGGTGTTAGTTTACCATAGATGGGTTTTAAGATTGAGATAAAGACCATCTATTCCAGTTTTCTGTAGGTTTTTAAAATCATGAATGGGTGTTGGACTCTATCAAATACTTTTTATGCATTTATTAAAATGATCATGTGGTTTTTGTCCTTGTTTCTATTGATATGGTGTATTATATTTATTGATTTGCATGTTGAACCATTCCTGCATCCCTGGGTTGAATCCTACTTGGTCATGGTGTATAACCTTCTTGATGATTTGCTGAATTCTGTTTCCCAGTATCTTATTGAGGATTTTTGCATCTATGTTCATTAGGGAGATTGGCCTGTAGTTCTCTTTTTTTGGTTGGATCCTTCTTTGATTTTGGTATCAGGTTAATGTTTGCCTCCAGAAATGACTTTGGGAGTATTGCTTCCCTTTCAATTTCATTAAAAAGTTTGAGGAATAGTGGCATTAGTTCTTCTCTAAATTTCTTGTCATGGTACTGGAAAAAAAAAACAGACCCAAGGATCAATGAATCAGATTAGAAGATGCAGAAACAACTCCAAATACACTCAATCAATTTATCTTTGAAAAGGGGACCAAACATCTTCACTGGAAAAAAGATAGCTTTTTTAATAGAAGTGGCTGGAAAATCTGGCTTTCCACATGCCGATGTTTAAAACTATATCCATATATCTCACAGTGCACTAAACTAACATTAAAATGGATCAAAGATCTAAACATTAAAACAGAAACAATCTGCTGGAAGATAGAATAGATAGAAGTCTTGAAGACGTAGGTGTAGGCAAAGACTTTATGGACAAATCTCCAATCACACAGAAAACATAAACAATCAACAACTGGGATCTGATCCTACTCAAAAGCTCTTCTGCAGCAAAATAAATCACGAACAGAGTGAAGAGACAACCCACAGAGTGGGAAAAAAGATTTTCCAGCTGTTTTTCACCTCTGGATATGAGTCTTCTGCGGGCTAATATCTAGAATATATAAAGAACTCTAAGGACTAATATCTAGAATATATAAGGAACACAAAAAAAATCAGACCTCCAAAATTTTAAGACCCAATCCAAATATGCAAGTCTGAAATGAATAGAAACTTCTTAGATGAAGAAGTACAAATGGAAAATAAATATATAAAAAATGTTCAACATCATTGGTCATTTGAGAGATGCAAATTAAAACAACACTGAAATTCCATCTTACCCCCAAAACAATGGTTATTATCAAGAAAGCAAACAGTAACAAATGCTTAAAAGGCTGTGGAGAATAAGGAACCCTTCTCCACTGTTGGTGGGAGTGTAAACTGGTGCAACCACTGTGGAAATCAGTGTGGAGATTTCTCAAAAACCTAAAACTAGAGGTTCCACTTGACCTAGCTATTCCCCTTCTTGGTATCTTCCTGATAGAATTAAGAGCATGACACCACAATGAAAAAAAGGAAAAAATGTAAACATAGATTCTGTAAATAAAGAGAGGAAGAGGGATGAAAGGGAGGGGAGGGCTGTGAGAAGAAAAGAAGACCCAAGATATATAAAGTGCAGGTACAAATTCCCTATGATGTATATCTAAAGTGTACCAGTAAAATTAATTTTTTTTGCTTAAATTCTTTTATTGGTACATTTTAGGTATACAACACATTTATATTTATCATTGGGTGCTTGTACTGTACATGATGTATCTTGGTTCTTATTTTTTCCCCATTCCCTGTGCTCCCTTCCCTATTTACAAAGACTTTTTTCCAGTTTTTCATTTTCTCATAATTTTTCCTTCCCTTCTTTCCTTTCCCCTTCCCCTCCCATTTCCCCTACCCTTTTGGACCTTTTCTTCCCATTTCAAATTTTCAATTATTCATGTAAATCATTTTAATCCTCATTTACACTTTCAGTTTCTCACACTAGAGAAACTATTCGGTATTTACACATGTATGTCCTATTTATTTCACTTAAGAGTATGGCCTCCATATGCATCCATTCAGCTATAAATATCTCTAGTTTCTTGTTCTTTATGGCTGAGTAGTACTCTATTTTATTAAAAAAAAATACCCACATCTTCTTTATCCAGTTTCCAGTTGATGGGCACTTGGGCTGTTTCCAAGCTTTCGCTATTACAAACTCTGCTGATATAAACATGGGTGCACATATATCGCTATGGTATGACTCTTTTAATTCTTTTGGGAAGATACCCAGCAGAGGAATAGCTAGTCAAATGGGACCTCTAGTCCTAGTTCTTTCAGGTTTCGCCATACTGATTTCCACAGTAGTTGCATTGGTCTGCATCCCCACCAACAATGGAGAAGGGTTCCATTCTTCCCACAAACCCATCAACATTTGTTATTGGTTGATTTCATGATAGCAGCCATTCTTTCTGGGTTGAGGTGGAATCTCAGTGTTGTTTTCATGTGCATCTCTCAAATGACCATGTATGTTTATTTGCTGCTTTTACTTCTTTGTCTGAGAAATGTCTGTTTATTTCAAAGTTATGCCCATTTTTGAATTGGGTCTTTAAATTTGGGAGGTCTGAGCACTTTTCCAATGGGCTTCAGTTTTCATCAAGGAGCCTGAGAGAGGCCCTCTTTCTGTTGTTGTTTACTTCTGCTCTATCTTTTGTAGCTCAGGACAATGGCCTTTATGGCCCTCTGTGCTGTTGTAGTATGGAACCAGGTATGGGGCACAGCCAGGAGGCCAGAGGCAGGGGGTGAAGTGGGGGTGGGGCGTTGCTGCTTAAACTGGTCGCCAGTGGGCGTGGTGCAGGTTGGAAGGAGTGGGGCTCCAGGAGGCCAGGGACTTCTCTATCTGCCGGCCTGGCTAAGTTGTTCGCTGTGGGCGTGGCCTAAAATTAAGTTTTAAGGAATAAAATTTATGACAGAAGATTTTTAATTGTTAGTAGCCTTGAAAGGACAGCAAAAGATGCCTTTCCATTTTCTTACATCCTCTTTGATCTCTTTTTTCAGAGTGCTGTGGTTTTCAGTGTTGAGGTCTTTTGCTTTTTTGTTAGATTAATTCCTAGATATTTCATTTTTCTGGATGCTATTGTAAAAGGAATTGTTGCCTAATTTCTCAGTGAGTCTACTATTTGTGTATAAGAAGGCTATTGTTGGGCTGGGGATTTAGCTCAGTGGTTCCCATGTCTGCCTCGCAAGAACAAAGACTGGAGTTTGATCCTCAGTACCAAAAAACAATGAGTTTTATGACTTTTAGGATTTTATCTCTTATAATAATCCTACTCGAAATCAGAAAGAAAAAAACATACTAGAAATTCTAGAAATTCCAAGATAACATTTAAAAGCACATTTATGTGCAATTCAGAAAAACTTCTGATAGTGCATTGCTAAGAGGAAGCACTTAATGGGTTTAGTCTCTGTCCCAGGTGACCTTCATGGGATTCCTGTATGACTCAGTGCTAATTCCAAGGAGTTAGATTGTTTCGATCTAGACTGTCTAGCCCTTTCAGAGAACTGTTTTTTGTTAACCATTTGTTTGAATTGTTATATACTTAAATATCTACCTTACTGACATTTGTTTTGTTTTTGTCTTTCATAAATTCGTGTTTTGCTCGATTTTTTTTTTAACATCATAAGTAATGGCTAGAAAAAAATGGAAGTCAAAATGTGGCAAAAATTAAACAAAGTTTTTCTAAGAAGACAGATTATCTTTCTAATATAAACCTAATACATTTTTAGCAGTTGTGGGATGTGTGAATGGTCTCCTGTCTTATAAAGGCATAAATCTATTGCATTCTGCCAGAATTGGTTCTTTCCTTGAAATATCCTGGAAGAGAGAAGTGTAACATAAATGCAATCTCTTTTCTCAGCAAACAAAGGGAAGTAAAAGTAATACTCTAAAGAGATAGTCAATATCCGATACCTGTTGTCTAAATCTCAATGTACAAATATTAAGGTTAGAGCATTTGCCTTTTGGATCTTGCTCCAGCTGCAAGGAAAATGATAAATGATAATATTTATCTCTATGATTCATCATAGTTTTAGTATATGCAGAAAAAAGTTAGAGATATGTGAAAATACTGACATTTTTGGCCCAAAATCTGACAATATAACCTACTCAAATGTTTCAACTTTTTGTTTTATCTACTCATTTTCTAAATATACAACTATAATGGAGATTTTAGCTCTCTTCACATTTCAAATGCTTTTAAACCATTATATTTTTAGAAACTGATTAAATTAATGCTAAACAAGACAGGCAACTGTTTAAAACATTGGTTTGACATAGTTTAATGACTTATTCAGTTCTCTATGTCACTCTTTAGAAAATACATAAATGGCCAGAAGTAGATAAATTGAAAAATACATTTTTTTGATAAGTGATGAAATAAATGCTTATTCTCAAGTAAACAACATGCCAGTCATTCGGCATTTCTGAGCCTCAGCACTCTTGACATTTGAAGCCAGACATTTCTTTATCACAAGCATGGTTTTGGAGGGGAAAAGCCCATTATATTATACAGTATTTAGCAACATCCATGGCATTTACCCCTCAAATACTAGTAGTAACCCACCCTTTTCTTGTCATTTGTGACAACCAAGATGTTTCTAAACATTGCCAAATGTCCCTGGGCCAGGAAAATTACCCCTGGTCGAGAACCACTGCTTTAAAACATAGGGTGTTTGAGTTCATAATAGAGGAGAAAAAAAGAGTGCAGAATTCCTAATTCCTCCATCTGAGGAGTGGGGAAAAGTGGACACTCCCTTTACGGTCTAGGAGAAGCTACACACTGCAGACCTCCAGGGGATGTCACTGTGGAGCTTAAAGGCAAACACACCCCTGGGTCTCAGCAAATATGTGTGGTGCTTTCTTCAAGACTACAACTAGGGTCTTGATGAAGTGGCAAATAGAAACCTCATCCTGCTGGAGGCCAAGGACAGCCAGGTAAAGTCACACCAGTGTGCATCTGCCGTCTGAGCTAACTTGGGCAAAAGGTTGGTAGCTTACACTGATGGCTCATAACAGGGCCACCAAGATAAAAGGAAAAACCACACTCTATCAAGGACAGACAAGAGAATCTCACAGATAGGCATGGGGTCGGTGCCCACTTGGCTCACCCTCATGAAGGTTCTCATCCTCTTTGTCTAGGATCTCACCAACCTCTCATCTTATCTTCTTTCTCAGGCTGGCTCCAGTCCAAACTTCCTCCTCACAACTGTCAGAATGTTCTTTCTAAAGCATAACCCTGAAATTATCTCTGCCCTACTTAAAATGCTTTGATGTTGCCTTTGAGCCAAAGTTCAAGCTCCTAAGCCTGGTCTAGATGCTGACTTCATCTTATGACACTCTTTCCATGCATGCCAAGCTCAAATTCACATATGAATGTGCCCTTTATTGTTTCTGTATTCTTGCTCATGCAGCCTTTTCCTGTCACTGTCGCTTCAACATATGTGTCTAGTTTGTATATTTCTTTGAAAAAGGTCATTAAAAGCAAAGGCATTTGTTGTGTTTATTTCCTTTCCTTTCCTTTCTCTCCCATCTTTACCTCTCTCTCTCCCCACATAAGCACTTCACTGCATCATTAAAACTCTGATTTAACCATTTCATAGCTTATAGTCATATTTGTTATAATTCCATATCCTCATTCATTTATTTGTTTTTTTCATAGTGGGAATTGAACCTAGAACATAGCATATACTAAACAAGCACCCTACCACTGAGCTACACTCATGGGTCCCCTCTACTTTACTCTTAGATCCATCTGTATCTCTCACTGTCCCTTCTTGATCTCTTCCAGTGGAAGTTCTTCCTGTTCCTTAACGGTCTGCATACAACAGGTCCCAACACTGGTACACTTCTTTTTCTACTCTCCAAATGCCAGTTGGGTAACCACTGACACTTTGGTGTTGGCAACTTTCAAATGTATCCTTTCAGCCTCAACTAAATTCCTGACCACCAGTCCCTGATAATTAAATCTCTACAAAACAATTCTCCTAGCTATCTCACTTTCTCGGGACAGCATGCCTTTAGCTTGACTCACCTTTCCGCAGAGGCTGGGACTCTATGAAATGTTACATCATGCAACCATATTCACCAGAAACATGGAATCTCTCCAAGACTCCTCCTTTGTCCTCCACACTCTGTAAGTGATCAAATCTAGTTATTCTCTATACTCAAGATCTCCCATAGCTTTCATATTGTTACTGACTTTATTCAGACTCTATTGTGAGAAATGTTTCAAATATCAATCATCGGTATTCTCCCAGTCTTGTCTATTCCAGTCTATTCTTCTTGCCATTGAAAAAGTGATCCTTGTCACATCCTTTCTGAGAATTTTTCCAAGCCTTCCCCATGAGACACTGTTCAAGCTGATGGCCATGGCAGAATAGAGAAATGGGAGTATTATTATATCTAGGCTACAGTAACACCAGAATAGTCACCATAATAACCATCATTAAAAGGCCTTATCAGTTCTCATGAAGTGTCTTCTTTCATGGATCTTACATGTTCCAGCTATGTGAAATCCATGCAGATCCCTGAATGTCCAACACTATCGCCTGCCCCTGTGGCTCTTTTATTCCAAAAATATCTCTTTCTTTCTCATCCTCCACACTTTTCTGCCTTAAATGCCCTTTCCTGATCTGATATCCTAGTAAATGTGCTATTCCTTTAGAAACTTACTCAACTATAACCTTCTCCAGCAAGCCTCGTCTGACTTTTTTCATCAGATAAGTTCCTCTCTTTTTACCCACAGGGTATCATGCAAAGGCAATGCCATTGCATCTACAATTTTTAAATCTAATTGCAATACATAATTTACCTCCTCGTTTACTGGATGGACAGTAAATTGGTAGTTTTCCAAGAAAAAAACTTTATCTTATTAATTCCTAAAACCTGTGGCACCAAGAGCATAGAAACATTAAAAATATTTTAAGAAAAATAAATCCTTGGATGAATTTTTAAAAATCAGATATATTTAGGGTTCATTATACCTCTTCATTCTACTACACTTTCAAAGATTCTCTCTTAACATTCACAGGTAAAGACTAAAAGGCAATTCTCTCAGGAGAGGTCTACATTGACCTTGATTTAAAATAAACTGAGTAGCAATGTATCACACAAGTTCAAGCACATAGCATCTGAAGAGAAAGTTTGATTGGGATAAAAAACATAGTGATCATGACATTACTGAGGAGGAGAGGCAGAAATGTAGGAAGAGAAAGAGGCTAAATAAGAAAGATCGTTGGGGTCATGTACTTTCCAAATACTTTGTATTTTGCCAAAGGAGGGCTAGGGTCATTTTCCACTTCCCTATCCCTTTGAAATGAGGGATAAGGTAACTCAACATACTACATGAATTTTCTTTCTTAAATGACAAAAATAAGTGGAAAGTATCAAACTACCACTTTTTCATCAGCTACATCCTTTGAGTCCTTTAAAATAAGCAAACTCAGAAAAAACAAGAAAAAGTAAAACAGAGGCTAATAATTACTATAAAGACAATGCTACTAAAAGTTTATAAATTAAATTTTTTATTTATAATTCAATCGTTAAGTACTCTTATGAAGTTTGCATCCATGAAATACTATTCCTTGATTATAGGTGTGAAAATATCAATGAATATAATTAAGAAAGAAGATTTTTATTTCAATCAAATCAATGTTTAGAGATAATAATTGAAGTCTTATCATGCCTGAACCATCCCTCAATATGATTGCCCCACAGGGGTCAGTCACTTGCATGACTAAATTTTTATATAATCCAATAATACGTAAAATGCAGACATAACCATCAGCTTTAAAAACAAAATTCTTAGATAGACCATCAGTTAAGGAAAGTTACTGGTGAGTGTGATTTTAGAATCTACATTTTGGGAGGAAAACCTTTATGCCTTAACAGCCAGCTGCTCTCTGTGACTTCTGCTCTGAGTTGCTGGTGGAGAGCAACCATGCTGCTGCCTCTTATGCCTCAATTCATGCATATGTTGGCGGAATTTTCAGAACAGCACAGTGACTGAGACAGGCGATGTCTCCACACAGAAGGTGGGGGAAAGATGGAGAAACAGAAAAATAAGGTCCAACTTTGAGGCCAGATATTGCCAGGCATTGGCAGAATAATGCCTGCTTTACTCTGTGCTTTTGACAAAATGGGAGTCAAGAGCTCTCACCCCTTCTGCACCACCATCTGCTTCAGCTTTGCTAAGGGAGCATCCATGACAGGGATATCTGAAACTTTGCAGTATTTTGACTTTTGATATCTGCTATGCAATGGTATGGGAAAATATGGCCAAAAATGTAACTTTTGTATATTATTATTTTTAGGGTAAGCCAGCTGGGAAATATGCTTTTTTTTTTCATTAAGTTTATTGGTACATTTTAGGTATACAATACATTTACACTCATCATTGGGAACTTGTACCTTTACATGATGTATCTTGTTTCTTATTTTTGAGGCTATCCTCTTAAGGGAATGGGCTTTTAATGGGAATGCCATTAGTACAAACTGCAAGATTAACACCAAACACCAAAATAGTCTATCCATTATCTGGAAGATGTTGAATCACCTAGTTAAGTTAAACAGGATAAAAAAAATTCATGTGTTGCTCAGTAAAAAATTATGTCTCAATTGATAGTTGTGATTGCTGCTTTCAAAGACAGGCCATCACTAAAAACTGAGTGATTGTTGTATGACTACCCCTTCCAATAACAATTCTCATGCAATTGAACTGAGCTTTTGGGCATTAACTATATTCTGTGATTTCTTGCATACATTACATCATCCGAATAGAATTGACTTAACCCTTGGACATTTGAAGGTGACCATTGTGTGTGTTATTAAACAGAAAAGATACGGCTCCTATTAGTTCTCAGGACCAGGATATCCTGACTTCAGGGTTTGGAATAACAAGAATGCTACCATTATAAGGTTAGCATTTATAAGTGCTGAATATTCTAACCAAATGTTTGTAACCCTCACATTTTGTCTGTCAGAGGAATACACCTGCATTTTATTACCTGACTCTATGAAACCCCACAGAAAGATTAAAAACTCAGGCATAAGGAAAAAAGTTTTTTTGTATTTTCAATAAACATTTACTTCTGTTTCAGTGTCTTTGATGAGAGGTGCAAATAACAAGGAACCCATGCTTTGCTCTTGAAGAGTCCGTAGATGACTCTCTCTGGGTACACACACTTAAAAATGATCAATTTGAATCTGAAGATCCCCTAAAAAGCAATGCTAAGGCTTAGCTCTTCACCTTACTGCCTGAAGACTTTCAGCAGTGCACACTCAGGTTAAGAAGAGAGAAAACATTTGCTTTCCTGTTTTTGGAGCAGTTAGATGAAGAGTAGGACATCCATTTTTATTTAGTACAATGTGGGTTTCATTCCTATCCTTTCTACTCACAGTTTATGTAATCTCCACTTCTCAGAGACTATGAATCCTGATTGCAAAATGGAAATAATAATATATTATGATATAATATTATATGCCTCACATGGGCATTGTGAGAATTTGTGATGACATAAATTAAAAATACTTAAACAGGCATCCAAAAATACCTACCTATCCATCTCTCTTAGTTTATATGCTAGTTTTCATCATCCTCCAGACTATAGACAAAAGGAAGTCTAGATGCTAGTAATTTCAGGCAAATATTTTATGCTACTATGCCCATAAACATAATTGAATTCCACCACAGAGATACTCAGCCAACTGTTGGGTAAATACTAGAACTGAGGTTCATCCAGGTGGAACATCCTTATTTTTAATATCACACACACACTCAGAAGCATTTGATCCATGGAGCAGGAGTGATATAGTGAGATGAGAGTTCACCCCACATTGCCAACACATTCTATGCCCACCCCATGACATGAGGAATGGCTACCACCATAATGCCACGTTATAATGATTCTTGTAATATTCCAGCATCTCATGTCCAGATCAGGATAGCAAAGGTGTAGAAAAGATATAGGAGGGGGCAGAATGGACACTAAGAGAGATTATTTGAATCATAAACATTCCTTGTAAGAATGAAGTGTAAGATAGATAATTATTTGAAAGGGTTTGTTTAAATACTATTCAAAATTTTGGCAGTCAGGAATAACATTTCCGACCTCAGCTCCCCTCCGGAGGCTGGATACTTCTCCCAGACATTGAACCACATGGGGAAATTAAAGGCAATAAAGCAACAGCTAGAATCCCATAACTGACAGGGTATATATTTTACTCCAAGCAATCCACACTTCAAAAATTGCCTTTCTAGTCATTGGGCTTGATTCTTTCTCTTCAGTGTTCGTGATCATGAATCTTCCGATGAAGTGCCTTTGTGTTTGCACAACCCAACAAAATCAATCTCATTGTAGTCTTCACACAGTTTTTCTTCCTGACTTGAAGAGCTTTCTTACTTTTTACCTTGGTTTCCAGGAATAGGGAGCCAAAGGGAAAGAACATTTGAGATGAGCCATATGTATTTGATGGTCTCAAAAAGTGCTATTTTGCCCACTGTCTTAGGCATTCTTTTTCCAGTTTTATGAGTACCTGAAGTTCAGAGAAGACTCAAGGATAACTATTTCTGTCTCTTCCCAAAAATACTCATGTGAATTCAGATTCTTCAGCAGAAAAATGGAGTATGTTACTGTAGTCCGCTGGAGGAGAAATCAATCAATCAGCATCAAATGTTAGTAATAATAAAATAATGTTAATAAATAAAATTGACTGGAAATATTTCATATGCCCATTACTGTAGACTGTGAGTTGCATGAATTAGTTCTTTTACCCTTTCTTGTCCTCTCAAGAATCCCTTTCACTCTTATAATCCTTATTTTACAGAGAAAGAAATTGAGGCTTATGGGAGTTAAATAATTCATTTTGGGCTTTTGGAAGCTGGTGATAAAACCAGGATTTTAAGTTCCAGAATGAGTATTCTAAATGACTTTTCAAATATAAATAAATTTACATGTACCCATGTATGGACAGATCCAAGGTCATTATCATCTCTCACTCTCATGGCTGCTATAATATCCTTTCTTGATTGAGGAAAAATGGAACTATAGCCACCTCATTGGGAATGCCAGTTGAAATGTGTTGCACTATTGAATGTCATCTGTGAAATGTGTCACATCTGAAAAAATGCTAAGATCCCTGACTAATGGGAAAACTGGGTGAATAAGCAGATGGTCACAATACCATCTGTCTGGTGAGTGCTATGATACTAGCATGTGCACAAGATCATGAGACAGCCAAGGAAAAAGTTGCCCATTGGAAAGCATTCCTAAAGAGAAAATGCTGGACTTGTATCTGGGAAGCTGATGAGGGCTCCGCCAGAGAAGAATATATGGAGAAGTGACAAGACAGAAGGGGAAATACCAGTCAAAGAGAAGGGCATGGCAGGGATGGTAGTGGGGGAAGCCTTTTGCATGCATGTCGTAGGTGGACTTAGGGTAACAGGTGCTTTTGTTGCTATGGTTTCTTCTTTTCTTTTCTGGTTTTCTCTTTGCCCTGCTGAGTGAGTTGGAGTTTCATGAAATTATCTGTGTCAAATACTTTGGAAAGGCCAGTTAGTAAGAGTAGAATGACTTCACTGAAGTATGGCAAGAGGAAGGCCACAGATGAACCTAAGGAAAATTGGTTTCTTTGAGTCTACAGAGAAAAGGTGAAAGTAATGGTGATTTGAGCGCTAAATAAAAGGGAAGTAGAGATGGTCAGGGCAACCTCCTCTGAACACAGGAAGCAGAGTCATATGCCTCCATTTTCACAAGGTTTTGTCTATTTAATATTTCTTACATGTCACAGGTAAATGAACTACATTATATTCTATTGTAACAATTTCTTCTTGCTAATATATTTTTACTATAATCAATTAATTTGTATTTGTTTCTCTGTGCGTAAGTTTTTAAATTAGCAACATTGAAGAAACTAAATGCACAGACATCTTAATTCCTTTAAATTCTCTCACTTTTGCATACTTTTTGATCTCTTGATATTTACCTTATCTTAATAACCATTATTCTATATTTAGTACTCTTTGAAAAATTTTATGACTCTTTTATTGTAAAGTTTCATTGTTACTGCTACTCAGTCTCCATCAAATGGTTTCCCATTCCCGGCCTCAGCTTTAATACAACACAGTAACAATTTACTTAGCTTTTTGATCACTGCTACCTAGGATTTATTGCTACACTCTACTTTTGTGGTTTTCTTTTTAACTTTTAATGACATTATAATATGCTATCGTGTTGTGTATAATCAGTTTAGTTTAGTTAGAAAAGCTTATATATCTTGAAAATAAGACAATGTACACGTTGTCATGTAGAAAGACACAAAGTATTTTATCAGAGTAATTTTTCATTTTTATGCACACAGCATGTAAAAACATGAAATGGGTCTATGCAGGGACTTAGTTGCTCTACCCAGTCAGTTTACCAGAAGAGCAAGTCCATGTGATTTGTAACTATTTGCTTCTAAGCACCCATCTGATAATAACTTAGAATTTTATTTACTACACACCTTATACAACCAACCAACGTATTATTTTCAAAGAATCACTTACAACCTAAGTATTATTTAACAGGGATAACTTCATACTATGGAACAAATTCTATACATATTAACTAAATTAACTTAAACATAGATTCGGTAGTTTTTAAACAGTAGTCAGAAATGATCATGACCAGATTCCACTGCTAACTATGATACAAGTTTAAAATGTTATTAAAACCCACAGACAGGAGTGCTCATACACTGTCTCAGCATCTCTTGGATTTTTTACCTTCTCATCTCCTAAAGTGTCTAACTCTCTGTGTGCCGGGTCAGCCTGTGCCTGATTGCCTGCATCTGGCATTTAATGGGATATTCTCTCTGTAGGATATCTCAAATTCTTCTGATGTAAAAATCAGAACTCAAACTTTGATGTAGAAGCAACATAGAAGCCATCATACATATGGTTAAAGGATTTTTATTTCTAATTCTTTTCCTAAGTGCTAGCTATTAATCCACATGGAAGAGCCACTGCTGCCTGACATCCCTTAACTCCCTGATAATGTCTTCTGTCTTGTGCTGCAGTTGCATGAGAGAGGTTTCTCTATATCTTTGACTTTTAGTTAGGAAGAAAATGTTCTGAGCTTCTTGGTGTAGAGAATATTGTTTCCCATTACTCAACTACTTTGCTCTGTGGCTATTCCTTACCTCTTGCTTCAAATAGAACCTATGATAAATTTTTAAAATTCATGTATTTTTTCACCAAACATTGACTCAGTAAGATTGTGGGACACCAAGAAAAAAAACTCCTCCTTCTTTTAAGGAGGCTCTCTTCTAGCTGAGGGGAAAAATAAGCAGATCAGTAGTTGCAAGGTAAGTGGAAACCCTACCATTCAGGCGTGTAGAGGTTGAAATGCAATCTGCGGGTGTACCTGTCTCAGAGCAGCCAGCATTCAACCCAAGTATGGATGAGTGCTGTGGAGTTTCCTAGAATATACAGAAGGATGACTCACAGTGGAAGAGGAGAGAGTGAGTAGATACAGAGGTTTGAAACAGCATGGTAATCAGAGCAAAGAGAGGAAGGGGACTTAGTGGAACTTCTTTATTACGCTCTGCACAGTTTGAGTGCTTAAATTTTACATCGTGGAAATGTACCTACCTTACATCATATATGTAAAGGAAAAATAAAACAGTCACACCAAAAGCAACAGCATGACACCTTTGAGGGAGTTTGTTATTGTTGGAGTTACAAGTGCCTGCCAGAGAGGGGTAGGGCTGAGCTTGGAGCACCAAGCCAGGGCCATCTCATGCCAGGAGACCTTATGTGCTAATAAAAGGTTCTTTAAATGTTCCCTGAAAGCTTCAGGAAGAGAGCGAAAGTTTTAAAGATGGGAACAATGCTTTTAATGTTATTTGGGGGGAAATATCACTTTGAGAAAAGCATGAAAAGCATAGGAGAGGGGTTGATTTGAGTAGTGAAAGAACTAAAAATCAATAATCCAGAATAATAATGCTAAGGGCCTGAGCCTTAATAATGTGCAGAGAGGAGGAACTCAAGGAGCAGATGAGAAAGATAAGAGTTGGGGCCACAGATTGAGTGACATGCTCAATACATTTCCCAAGGGTACAACAGAGGTGGGATGCAAGAAGTTCGCAAAACTATTGTCAGCCACCAAGAGAGGTATAAAAAGGATGGAACAGATTTAGAAAAAAAAAGAGAGAGAAAGACTTTGTCTTTGGTTGATTGAATTTTTATGTCCTGAAGAACATCCAATGAGTGAGAAATTGCCTAGTTGTCATTTGGAGACAAGTCAGGTGTTCCTTAAAAACCCGTAAGAACATCACCATTTACGACACGGAGTTCCTTAAAAGTCAGATTGGAACCCTCAAATTAAGGAACACAGTGAAGGGTGTCAAATTGGATAAATTTTCATGATTTATCTCATAAATATTCTTACTTTAGCTAACACAATGTGTGAAAATGAGTTACATATAAAGGAAGTTTCTTGGCTTAACAAAAAAAAAAACATCCCCCCACAAACTATCATTCTTTTCATGGGAGCAAAACCAGTTATTTTGCTATCCTGAAAACAAAACAACTGGCTGATTGTTATTGACTCAGTAAATAGTTGTTTTGGCACTGAATGCATGATCGGGTCCCTAGAAGCTTCTAGCAAAGATAATAGTAGCAGTGAGATTTTGAAGGCTATGATCACAAATGGGCTGATGTTAAACAAATGAATATATTTGGTAAATATTACAAGTACTTACAGTGAATCAGAAGAGCTAAGTGCATTTCCTGGAATGGAGATGAAAGCAGCAAAGTTAAACAGGAGGAGACGTAACATCTGCTCTCAATCATGAGTCAGTGTTGAGGCACCCTACATGGGGCACAAAGCCCAGCCAACTACCAGCTCCCCCTTTTTGTAAAATGTCACGTTAAGGACCAGTGACTAAGAAAACAGTAAAACTGAGCAATGTTTACATTGCATATTGCAATGTCAATGTAGGAGCCTCTGGAACACATTTGTGTAGTATGTGTATTTTAATTCTCATTCAAGAACTCCATGATGGCTTGGAGTATGACTAAGAAGTTGATGAGCAAGGCTTATTGTTTAGACAAGGAAGACTGAGGATGAAATTAGCAAATGTTATTAACATTCATTTACTTATTTGACATTTGGGGAGGCTTTTAATACATGTCATGCCCAGCACCTGCATCAGTGAGTGAATCAAACTCACTTCCTGATAATCTCACATAGACATCCATCCCACATTCACTAAGTCTGGCCCTACTTGGTTTTCAGAATCAAGTGAATTCTGAAAACTATCCCATGTGCACTGAAAACTGACACCCAGTTGTGAAGTAAACTGCCAATGTTATAAAGTTAACTGTCAGAAACAGGGCTGGTCTCCAAGTCAAATGCTTCTGATGATATAGCTGCATTTAATAGTCCTAGAAAGTCTCATGGAAAAAATAATTAAATTATTAAAATGATGAAATTTCATCCATAGTATGTTCAAACTAGAAACAACCCAAATATCTATCAGCAGGGTAGATTAATACATGTTTATGTATTCATAAAATGATATAGTATGCATCAGTGTAAATAAATGAATTATGATCACATGCAGCAATATAAAAGGAAGATATACTGGCATATGTTTTAAGGAATTCCATTTACACAAAGTTAAAGGACAGACAAGAATATCAATGGTGATAAAAATCAGAATAGTGACTACCTCTGGGGACTGACATTAACTAGGAGGTGATATGAGCAGTCCTCTGATATGCTTCAAATGTACTCGTTTGATCATGTTTGTAGTTATAGCTGTATAACTATATCAAATTCATCTACTTGTGTGTTTATGATTGGTGCCCTTTTATGTATATCGTTTTAAAATAATAGGTAATGAGCAGGAAATAACTTGATGAGAAGGTGAAGCATATGCCAAGCAGCAGTGTCTTCAAAGTAATCTGAGAAAAAAATGGTTCCAAGATCTGAACAATTTAGCTTTTAAACTTTCTGCACATAACCTTTGTCGCCATCTCAGTTCAGACCTGATTTATCCCACACAAGTATAATCACCATAAGCACCAACTCGTATGTCCCTTAGTCCATCCACACAATTAAACCAGTTATCCTTCTTAAATGTTGAATTACCTCCTTAGGTCTTCGTGTACATGTCTTTAGTGATTCTCCACTTTTCATAAAATAAAATCCACTATCTTTAGCATGAATATGGGCCCTTGGCAATTTTTTGCCAGCCAACAACTCTAGTATCATCATCTGCCTATTCCTTTGGGTTTTCTTCCATTCTTCTGGGGTTTTTTTCTTCCATAAATATTTATTGAATGTCTAATGATGTAAAGCACTCTACCTGGCTGTGGGGAAATAGTGAATGAGAGAGAGCTTTAGCAGCCCATTACAGAATAGAGAGGAGGTAAAGATACTGAGATACTTGCAATCACAAAGCTAACAAGAGAACAAAGAAAATAGCCAAAGACATTGTAGAATTCAGAAGAGAGGTGTCAACTCAATCTGTGAAGTTCTTTACAGAGCAGGTGGAAGATGTTGGATCTTGAAAAAGAAAGAGAATAGACCTGGCAGAGATAAGTAGGTGGTAGAGCAAGCCTTATGGGTAAGTGAATTAACTAGACAAAGCCATACAGACATAAAAGAGTGTGAGGTATCTAGGAACCCAAAAATGAAAAGTTCAGGATGATTCATTCTTGTGGCTCAAGGGTGGAGATGAGGTGCTGCAATGCTTAGGGCAGAAAATGTAGACAGACGACTGTATCACCAAGGACCTGATTTGCAATGCTAACATGTTTAGATTCCATCCTACTGGCAGCAGGATCTCCCAGACACACCTGATAGTACAGCCATGCCAAACTCTGCATCGTTCCAGAACAACCATTCTGGGCACTTTCATAACTACCTACTGTGGGTCATCTTGTTTCTTCAACTTCAAAGTCAGCCCCAGCTGGCAAAATTATATACATTGTTTTGAATTATATACCTGACAACAGAAAATTGCTTTCACCGAACTTGGCATGGACATTCTGTCATTTGTTCCCATCATAAGTGAGGGGAGAAGAAACTCATGAACCTTGCTGTCTTGTTGCCTGCAGTGATGTTGTTGGGAAGCAGTGTTTATCCTGTTTCACAGTGTTCTCAATGTACAGGGCACCAAGGGAATCTCTCAGTATCAAGAATAGCAGAGATCTCCCAAGAGTTGGTCTGTATTTCATCTTAAGTACATCTCATTCATTTCAAAAAATGTTGCTTGTCTTTACTTTGGCTCAGAGCCAAATCTGTGATCCACTCCTAAAAAGCCTGAGGATCGCACTCTGTTCTTACTCTGCCTTCAGCTTATTTTCCTCCTCCTGTTTTCTCTGTACCCTGACTTTGTTGCTTACTTTCGTATTAATTGCCTGCAATTTCGAGATTCATCTGAAATTATTCTTGGAACAACTTGTACTACCAATAACTAGACAGATAAATAAACAAATTACCACTTTTTGAGATTCTTTAGTATCTCCCATTCTGTAAATCCTTCCCAGATCCTCCAAGGCAGATTTAGTCAGTCATTGTGGAATCCTCACAACTCTTTGTTTATACATTTATTCTAGGCCCCTGCATCACTCTACAAGAAATTTACATGTTTGTTCACTCACCTCTTCAGGAATAACTTTATGTCAAAAAATGTTTAATTTCAATCTGATTTTCCTAGAAACTATTGTCACACAAGTTAGGTACCCATTTAATGCTTGTTGTAGAAATAAATGAATGAATAAATAATGACAAAGTAATAGAAATTTGGTTAAACTCAAATGTTAAGAGAGCAAACGATGGGGTAAAAAAATGCAAAGAAAACAGTGTTTAGAGCTTCTGAAATGAATGGCTTTGTAGAACTATCTAGACACCTGTATGACCTTATGTCCAAATAGTGGACTCAGGATCAAAGTATCACTTTGGTATGGAGTTCAGGTAAGGATCATGAAAGAAACTTATTGAGTACCTACTGAATTATATGGCTAGAGGCTCTGCTTAAATGCTGGAAAAATTGAAAAATAAAACCCTTGAGGAGATATGAACCCTTAATTCCCTGTCTTAGGGCAAGCTATGTGAGTTAAAAAAAAAAAAAAGATCAAGATTTGGAAACCCACTTACAAAAAAATATGAAAATATTTAGTGAGTGCTTTTATTCCACAGTTGCAGTGACTCATATTAATTAATTAGCCTTCCATGTATTGTTCAGAGCTCCATCTCTCCACTGTTTGCCCAGAGCTTTCTGTCACTGGCGTATCTTCCTTGAGACACAGAGCCTGTGGGGACAGAAGGGCAGTTGTTTTCTCCCTCTTTGGGAGATAAGAGGACTGAGTTTCAAGTAGGACCAGGAGCTTGTACAAGTTCATTCACATGGCTAGTGGTTAATGGAACCATAAACAAGGCTTTCCGACTCACAGGCTAGCACACCATATGTAGTTTATTTTCCTAACTAAACAAGCTTTAGACAATGCCCCATATCAGCTTACCAAACAGAGTGAAACCATTCTAAGAGTTTCATTGCATTGTTTCACTTAGGGTGGCTTCCTGGATCCTCTGGGATAAAGACTAAATTCATCAAGACAGCATTCAGAGCCCTTCCCAAACTGGCTCCACCTCCTCAGGCAATGTCGCTCCCACAAGCTTCTCCAGGACATCTGAATCTGCTCAACCTTTCGAAGGCTTAGACGCAAATTTCTCTGGAATCATAAAATATCAGTCAGGCTTTTTGTTAAGAAGACTTACAGAGATAGATGGAAGAACTAAGGACTACTGGAGGGAGGGTGTGAGACCTGACCAACACCTTAACTATTTTTAAATCCTTGTAGATTTTGCCTCTTTCCATGAAATATTCATTTTTGTCTATGAAAGTGCTTTGTCTATAAAAAGTGTTTAAGTAACTCACTAATTAATGTTTCCAATAACTCAGCCTTAGAGTGAAATTGAATCCCTGGAAAATACATTTTGTTTATCCTTTGGCCTTGGGGCCACTCTCCATGACTTAAGGGGTAAAACCCAAATAGAGAAACAAGGCATTTTATTACACTGTGAACTCAGGCAGAGAATGTGTCTCATTGCTCTCCATAACCATAGCAAATACCTCAGGTGCATTTTGTATCAGCTGGCTGACTGGATAGATGGATGGATGGATGGATGGATGGACAGATAGTTAGATAAGTGAATACTATTAAAAATTATTAAAAACACAAATCAAAAAAATTGACTTTCAATCATTCATAACTTCTATAGTTAATCTTGTGATCATTTTATGTTTTGAATAATACTATAACCCCTGTTAACATAGAAATAAAAATCTTAAATATAGCAGCACAAAGAATGCATTTTTATGACCATCTTCTGGAAAAAAACCAGAAAACTTCTAAATCTAATTTAATCTAATTTATCTCATTAATTCCTTTCTCTGTATGTTCAGTGGAATATTTTTTCCTTTAGCATGCATAATGTAGAAAATATTTTCACTCTCAAAATCCCTGAATGCTATATTTATTGTTTATTGATTGTACCTATTCTAAACCATGCTTTTGCAAAAATTCAAATTTCTTATTACAAGCAGACCACAGATGAGTTCCAACAAAGGTGACTACAAAGTAGATTACCATTGACTTTTGGAGAAAAGAACAGAAGAGGAGAGAAAATGCATTCTCGTATAATAAATTTAAAACCATTTTTTATTGGCAAAGTGATAAACATTTGCTGAGTGGAGTCACTGTGTGTCAAGTAAGAGTGGAAGGGGAGGGAGACAGGGCTGCATGGGGTGAGGAGGGAGGGGCTTCTGGAACATTGGTCACAGAGCAGAACCACACAGCTATTAGGATAGGGGTTCTGAGTGACCTTCCGGGAAATTTCAAGTGATCATTTCTTCCTCCCTCATAAACATTTTGAGAAATCTTTTCTCAAAATTAGCTTATTCCTGAATTCTTGAATTTTTCTATAGGAATATGTTCATGTGTATAATATGTGTAAAGGGGAATGAGTAAGGGAAGAAAGCACTAAAGTATTCATTTAGGACCACACTCCTCAAGTTGCCATTAATAACTTACTGTCTCAGCAAGCTGAGCATGTTCACCCTTTGCTGTGGGTTTCAGTGAAGATATTGACAGGATATTTTAAACTGAACAAGATGGGGAAAATGAAGATATACTACTAAGATTCATGAACATTTTAATATACACGTATTTTGTCTTTTTAATGAAAATATTGGTAAACCAAGGACATCTGTAGTTACTACAAACAAAGTCATTTAGTTAGCATGAGAAAACAAGAAGGCATTATAGATAATACAATTTTTCCAGGAAAAAGGGATTGTGTGTGTGTGTGTGTGTGTGTGTGTGTGTTTGATATTTAAAGAGGAAAAAAAACTAAAACCAACATTTGGTAGGGTTGGAAAATACTTTACCTATATTTTTCTTTAATTTCATCCAACTTCCTTTTCCGCCTTCTCTCCCTCTCCTCCTCAACCGAGTCTCTCCTACTCTCTCCATTTTTGGCCCTTCCTCACTCACCCTGCCCCCAATAATATTGTACTAGAAATCAAGGTAAAATCCCACGATTTCAATTAATTTGCAATGTCTACTAAGAAGAATCACTTTAGACTTTCTGCCCAATTCATTGACTGAGATTTCTCTAGATCTTTCATTTCGTGTTGTCTCTCTTTTTGATGAGAGTAATCCCTAAGCTATAACCATGGCCCTTGGACTTTCTTCCACGTGCCCCCTAGTGAGCTTCCTGGTGGGATTGGGAACATCACAGGACTTACAGGGATGGATGGAAGGATTAAGCACTGCTGAGGGAGGCTGTGAGGCTTGACCTGGAATTTAAATGTAGATGAGCCCAGATTTCTCTGGAAAAGAAAGGATGAGGGGTATCAGCTCTGGAGGATCATGTAGACTAAATCCCACAGTTCAATTACCTTAAACAGCTCTCTTCTCTACCACCCTCTGAAATACACCTTTTTTGTCTAACCTTGGTGGAATTTCAAGTCTTGCATCTTCAGGTCACGCTTGGCGCAACCCCAGTCAATCTTCCTGATTTTTCCTTGGCTGTTTTGCCTGCTCCTACCATTGCACCACCAGGCAGCAGTGTGTCGACTTCTCTATACACAGATTGTTCCATAAAAGCATTGTACGCTATGCACTGTCCGACCCCATGATTTGAATTCCTGAGTCATTGAAACATGAAGCCACTTCAAGTTAAATCATCTCTAACTCCATGTGCACAGCAGATTGAGGACTGCCCCATATAATTTATCTTTGTTTCCAATTTAAGAACTTCTATTAAATGGATTATTCTAACATCTGTGCAGAACTCCTTGTTCCACTCACTTTCCACACCCCAAAATGGCTTAGAAACTCACTCAACCATTTTCTGCCATGTATGGGTAAGCCATTGAACAGCTGAAGAACAACATTATTATGTGCAGAGATGAATGCATGTCTCAATTTCTCTGTTACATGTTTTAATGCTCCTCATTTTAGCGAAACAATGGCATAGTGAAAGGATGACTTTTTTTTTCCAATTCTAAGCCTAAATTGTCTCAACTGTACTATTTGATTTTAACAGCACATATTAACAAAATTGTCTGACATCTGCTTAGTAGTATAACAACAAAATCCACTAGCAAGTCTCATATTTTAAGCATCGCTTGGTACCATGTTAATATCAACATGTTGCTGATCCTGAAAAATGACACATAAATCTGAGATGAGCAATTCTCTGTTGTTATTGAGAGCAAAAAGGAAGCATATTGATTTAAATTCCAGCAAGACTGGAACAGCGTGCTGTAAAATGATCCTGTGTGGTGTTTCAAAACTTATTTTTCCTCATATCTTTGTTCCTGGAAAATAATTTCCTCTACCTTTATTTGCCTCTCTAAAATTGCTCTTTCAAAGTTGGTTGGGGAGAAATGCATCCATTTCCTTCATCAAAACCATTACAGCAGGCTAAAGTATTTAGGGGAACTGTGCTGCAATTCACTGTGAAATGCATTGCAAAAATAAGATGGATTGCCTACAGGTAGAGGGATGGGTGATGGATAAATATGTGATAAAGCAGGTATAGTAAGATGTTAATGGTAGAATCTTGGGGGAAGGTACAAAGATGATCAAGGAAAAAATATTTTGGTTTATGTTTAAACATTTCCACTATAGAATGCTAGGGAGAAAAAAAAAACCTTGTAAGACAAAGAATCATTTACCTGCTCTCCTAGTTCACCTGACATTACCAACCTTCCAGTTGGATGCAGGATTTACTTTCCACGATGTGCAAATGGACAGAGCTTCAAGTTGCAAGGGTGTAATTAGGGCACCAGTTCAGAAATTTGGCAGTCAGTGCTAAAAGGGAACATGTTCTACTTTGTGCTGTGCTCATCAAAAGACAAGACGGAACACACTCTTTTGTCATGATATTTGTGCACTGTAACCTGAAGAAACTTGAATTCAGCAGTCTCCACCATGCTTTCGCAGGCTGAATTCTATTCACAATATGACTAAATTCACCCTTGCTGTAAAGAGAGACTGAAAAGGAGATGTATGTTTACAGCATTTTGTTATAGATCCTATATGTAGGCTTGATAAGAGAAGTGTAGGTTAGAGCAAATGACAGCCAAATCTCATCAGAAATCATAAAAATCAAGAATTTAAAAAGTATGTTAAGCAAAAAGAGAGAAAACACAGTGTGGACACTGTCTAGTTCATACAGAAGCATAAAATATATCAAAAGAGGTTATTATAAAAATTAATCTACTGCCTAACAAGATAATGATGTGGCCTGTAAGAATATGTCACTTTTGTTAAAAGCCAGAATTATTCATTTTTCCCTTTAATTTGTGAAAAAGTGAGAGGTGCCCATTCTGATGTACAAGCTAGTTAAGGAAAGTGTTCTACTTTGGATTCTAAAGGCAATTATTGGTAATATAAGAACACATCATCTTATCTAGTTACCTTTTGGAAAGCGATATGCTTTCCCTGGGTATCTGAAAATGCTTATTGTTATCAAAGACAGTGTCTAGACAAGCAGTTGACCTTCCTATTATGACCTACAGTAGTCATTGCCATACTTCACCATGGGCAGAAATGGCATATGTAAAACGATGTCACATTTAAAAATAAAAAAATGAAGAAAATTAGGTCAACTATTCTTTCTTTTCTTAATCTGAAAAATTCTCTGAGATTAATTCAGTTATACTGTTTAACCATGGGGTATTTCTATTTTTCTTTTCTATAAAAAAGCATTAAAAAAAACTTGGACAAAAATTCTAGAAACATCCTGCAAGACAAGAAGAAAAACAAATGAAAAGAAGTTCAAACTTGGCCAGCTTCATGGTCATAAGCGTCATAGACATTTTGTTTGATGGACAAAATTTTGGACTAATTTTATTTTTCTGATAAACTTTAATAATGCATCAACACAAATGCCAGAATTGATTTAGGATAGGGATTGTGTAGTTTAAAAACAATTTAAATTTATCTGTATCATAGAAATATTTTAATTACATTACAGTAATAATTTTACATTACATCCTCAATGGTGATACTAAGAAACATTTTCTCTGAGATTAGATATTTATCCTATTTATGAAATTTATCAATTAAAATATGTTTATGTACTTATTAAATTTTCTTCCATTTAATATTTAACCTCAAATTTTATTAAATCTAAAATAGAATAGTATCTCCATCCAAAATACAGTATATTCAATTTAGTTATCTTTGACTTCCTATTTATGAATTTCTCTTCTGTGTTTTCTCCTCCCCCATGTCAGGTTCCAAGAGAGATTAAACTCCAGGTGCAGAATGAGTTTCTTAGGTGTTCATTTTCTCATGAGAAAACCCTTCACAGAGAGTATATTGCTGATAATAACATCAATCAAACACTGAGTTAAATAATGGTAGTACCTTCAGTGATACCTCAAAGGAGAGCATGAAATGTCAACACATTTTTTAAAAAAATTAAGTTCTTGATGATATGTTATTGAATGTTTCTTTCTGTTCCTTTTAATTCTCTCTTCTTCTTTCTCTGTCTACCTCTCCCTCTTTTCCATCCTTTCTCTCCCCTTTTCTCTCCCCCTGTCTCAACCCCACTCTTTCTTTTGGTCTCAATAATTTTAGAATAACCTAATAGTGTTCATAGCTGAAATATCAACAAGGATTTTGTTTTCATCATCATACCTCACAGCATCCATAATTACCCAGCAATTATGCTACATTCCTCATGTATTTGCTGCAGGTAACTGGAAAATCAGACAGAGGCTTGAATCCTCTAAATGTCAAATGCAAAGAGCGTGACCTACAATTTGATACAAATTATACTTACTATTTAAACGGTCAAGCATTTCTTTTCCCCCCTCAAGACATCAAACATTTAGAAGGGGGTAGATTACAAAGAATAATTACCCCATTATTGTTCTAAAATACCTTCCTGTTGTCCCAAGAAAAAGAAAAAAATAAAGAGGAGGAAGGAGAAAATTTGTAATCGTCAGGATCATGAAACATATTTGACCAAATATTATGTCCAAAAGGCTTTCAAAAAGAGGATTGTGGGTCCTCAGTGAACTTTCAGAGATTTTCATATTATATAAAAATATAAAAAATTGAATATCTGATATCTCATTGGTGGCACATATGGTGATAACAGTAACCTAGAAACGTAACAGCCACTTTTAGACATTTCAGTTGAATTTCCTTGGCTCTATCATAGCAGGGTTTTTTTGAGTATTAAATCAGGATATATGTCAATAATTATCCCAGCCTTGAGTACTTGGTAGGAGGTCTTTGTTGTGATCATTTTAATACTTGTTTCACATATACATTTCCATTCTTCACAGTATATCCTGAGAAATAATTTGGAGATACGGTTGGAAGAATCAGCAGTTGCCCACTCCCTTGTACCAATGTACCATGACAATAGAATATTGGCTGCTGACTGTGAATGACTGTGAACAGAAAGTCCCTGTGGTTCCCTCTTTTCTAAATGAACTATTAGAAGTTCATGACCAAGTCTATTGGCAGAGTAAACAAGGACTGAGAAACCGGCTATAGGAGGCATCATCTGCAGCAATCCAAAACCACTCCTTAACAATCTGCTAGGCAATTATGGAATTGGCTGGGGGTTGTGCAGCAGTTCAAATCACAAGAAAAATGAAATAGAGGAAGTAATATCTATGTTATTTAATTTCCTTGACAGTGGATTAAAGTACATCTTTATTCAAAATAATTTTAGTATTTCCACCACTTTGAATTGTCATCTGAGTACCCAAGATGCCAAAAAAACCTTAGATCAATGTAAATCTGTGTGAATTGAAGAAATTACAAAACATATCAGCCCCATTCTTGTTTGCATTTTCTTATGTAGCAACATAGAGACCAAGATATTGCCAAAGTCAAGGGATCATTCTGGAACTTGGAAGCCAAGATTTCTCCAGCTCCATCCATTCTTTCCTCTTTATTCAGGGTTTTGACTTTCCTCTCTTACAAAGGTTGGTGCCTTAGAACACCTTATGAATTTGTAAGTCTGAAGATGTAAGAAGTACAATTTGGTTAAAGCCTAAGGAAGGGCCATCTTTCACACATCCAAGGCAGAAGGACGTGCTTCTTCTATGATGCTTCAGCTCCATGCTACACTGGGAAATGGAGGCAGGAAGAGATGGCGAAAGGCAATGCACAGATGAGAAAGGGGAGGAGCAAGATGAGAGGCTTTTCTCAGAAGGCCACTGGCTTTCAAGCAAAGACAGGCGAATTATATTTACAGAGAGATTCTCATATGCTCTTTTCTGTGGTAGCTTCAGGGATGTGGATCCTCTGATGTAGCACCATGCAATGCAAAGTTAGTTCCCAAGACTTCACACTAACAGCCTACTACATGTCAGTGTGAACCCATGCCTCTTTCTTTAAGACTTGAGCCAAGTCCTATATCCTCTGAATTTTTCTGGGGTTGATCAGTTCTTTCCTATCATCTCCCTTGAAAATAGAGATGTGAACACATCTGCTTACTCTGGTGATGCCCAGTTCTCTTCATCCCTCTCCCCTATCCAGAGCTTCTCTTAGCCCCAGTACAACAGCTCTCTGTCTGCTCTGTTTTCACTGATGAAAGAGCTGTGAAATAAAATGAAAATAAGTGGCAATGAATTGCAAAATCCCAGCATTGTTTGTATCAATAAAATATTTGCTGAATGTATTCTCTTATGAGAAAGGAGAAAAGCATGATTAAATACCAATCTTAGAAGGAGTGATATTGAAATTGAAAGCTACAACAGTTGGGGCCAGTCAAAACCTATGTTTGAGTCCAGGAACTTCTACTTATTGCCTGTGAGTGCTCATTAAGGTACTCAGTACTTCTGAGCCTCCAGTTTGTCCACCTGCAGTTATGGGTAAAGACAGCTTTTTGCATAATTACTCTGTACAGCTTTATGCTTAGCACTGTTATGCATACAGTTCGTACTAGATCTCCAGGATCAATTCCTCCTCCTGAAAGGAAATGCAATAAAATATTCAGAACA
Source organism: Heterocephalus glaber (assembly GCF_053883595.1). Classification (NCBI taxonomy): domain Eukaryota; kingdom Metazoa; phylum Chordata; class Mammalia; order Rodentia; family Bathyergidae; genus Heterocephalus; species Heterocephalus glaber. The sequence goes on from NW_028258153.1 coordinate 4,440,419, forward strand.
CTTCTACTGTAGCTATATAAGTTCTAGCATAAAACAGAGATGTTGAGAACTGGGGTGATTACAAAGATTTTTATAGTAGCTACTGAATTACAATAGGTGGAATAAGAAAGAAGGAAATTGGCTAATTTAACCATCTGAAGGTTCCAAATTATTCCTAATGATACTTAAGTATCTATTCCAAAATCAAACCTCAATAAAGTCTATCCTGAGTGCATTAAACTATTGTACACAATCTCTTCCATTCAGTTAGTGCTTAGTCCGTGTAGATAGTGAGCATCAGAGTTGACACTTACTGAAGCCATTTAATTTGGGATAACTGAGAAATTATAATCCTTGCTCTGGAGAGTTCAAATGGAGAAAACTTGGATGACACATCCACAATAAATTAGCTTACTGTGTGTTAATGGCTATAATAAAAGTATTAAAAAACTGTTATTTAAGGTTGAATTAATTCACCCTTTGAAATCCTCAGTTAAAATGAGAATTGGTAATGTGGGTCTATTATGACAAAAATAACTTATACAACCAATTTGCAGAAATGAATTTGGAAACAGTAAAACCTGAGCCAGCCTGATTAATCGCCATCAAACTGGTCAATAACATTGAATCAATACTAAATAAAAAGGATGCTGAAGGTCAATGAGAGGCAAGACTTGTGATTATCCCCAAATCACTTCTCTTCAAAACGCTTTACAAAAATCCACTAATTAATCTTTATTATGCTATGTTGAGAGTGATAAGCATCATTATCTCCAACTTTTAAGCATTACAGTTGCAGGCCTTCCACAGAAAATGTCCCTGTAATACCTGAGCACTCACCAAGGACCAGGAGAGCAAGTCAGCTCCTGATATTTTATCTTAGACAGCATCTCTGGTTAAAAGTATAAACAGTAGGCTGTGTGATAGATACATAGCCTAAGAGCCAACTCCATGCTTTAGTGGATGGGTGATCTTTAATGAGTTATTCTGAACTTTAGCTCCCGCATTTTCAAAATATGAAATCCAAAGTTAGAATTAAATGTCAACTCTGTGTTGCACTCTGCCAAGCCCAAGTAACCTGGCTCCTGTCTCCTCTCCAGTACGCTCTTCCTTCTCTTGGTTTTTCAATATGTCCCCTTTTTTTCTGGCTTAGGCCACATTTAAACATTAGACCATCTACCTAGAAAGCTGTCTCTAAGCAGAGCCATTCCCCACTATTATCCAGTGTCACACTCTACTGTAGGCATACTCTCAAATTACTCCTTTATAATGGTTTATTAATCTTCAGAGCATTGACTACTCAGTAAAATTGCCTTGTTCACTGTTTCCTCCCCAGCTTACCCACCACCTGCCATCCTCGGCCCTATTTCCCCAGTTCCTGTCCCAGGTGTAGAGTCCTGGTTGGCCCTGTCATCTCCATCACCACCCACATCCAGCTCAGTACCTGGCACATGGAGGGGCTCAGTAAGCCTGTGCTGGGTGAATGAATGACAAGTGTAGAACTCTGATGGAAGTTCCCTGGCCTAAGTCTCAGTCATCTTCCCTCACACTACGTCTCTACTCTCTGGGGCCACTAAGGAGCCTTAATAGGACAGTAGGGCTTTCAGGAACTGTCCCTAGGCCATGTGGCCAGAGCTCCTAAATTCCACTCTCCCTTAAAATCATTATTGCTACCTTGAAGTCAAAAAGTAGCCAGCAGCTTGGAAAAAGGGGCATACACACAGCCACCAGGATAGATCTCAGGGGGAATAAATGAAATTCTTGCCTCTTACTATGTCAGTCAGACTGCTATGATGTGAGCAAGAGACACTGCATGTGCCTTTCATTTTTATTTTGTTTATTTTTGTCCACGAGAGATTTTTAAATAAAATACCTCTTAATGTAGACGCAATAGATTCTAGGGCAGAGAGACCTTGGCATCATCCAGTGAAGCCTCCTCATCAACTCACCTTTTCACCCTCCACTTCTGGGAACTGCAATGATTACTTATTTCAAACATCACTGGAGCAGAGATTTTCTCTGCTCTCTGGCCTATCGAGAAAGAGGCTCTGATGGCTGTTCTGGGAGTCAGAGTGAAAGGGTCACTTCGATAGCAGAGGTAGCTCGGACCACAGAGAAAGTGAGAACATGACCTGACTTCAGAGGATGTCAGAAAGAGAGAGAAGGAGCAGGAGGAGGCAGCTCAGCCCTTTGGGTAAGCCCTGGAGGGGCTCTTTAAAGGACTTGTTAAGTCAGGGGCTTCTCCTGGCCACCCCTGCTACCCTCCAGGCAGGCCCAGAAGTCTGAACCCAGAGGCAAAGTAAAAATAATAGAAAAGGCTAAACAGGATTTTTTTTTAAAAAGCCAGAATGGGGAAACAGCAGGGGTTTTTTTTGGACTGATGATACAGTTGCACCCTATGCCTCTCAAGAGATGCCTTCTGCAAAACTCACATATGCAAAGCCAGGAAATTGCAGATGATTCTTCTACAGAGTCCAAGACAGTGAGCCTTAGAAGTTTATGATTTATTAATCAAATAAGTAAAAGCTGGCAGTTGATAAGTTCTTGATGACTGCAATTTTTCACCCCTTTCCGTGGATATCTTTAGAAAGTGAAATATGATACATGTGTAACCACACATATTTGACTAATAAATTAGATGATTTACTTAAAGTATGATAGGAAAAAAAGGATAGTTTTTTTCTCTTTACTGTAGTTATCAAGTATAACTCTAGGCAGTTTATGACATGTAATATGATATCCTTGGTAGCTTTGATCCTCCTATGACATTTTTATTCCTAATTATTTGCATTGATAACATTCATTGCTCACCATCTACTACAGTAGAGATCCTGTACTCCGCTCTTTACACACATAAACTTCATAAAAACCAATGAGGTAGACAATGTTACTATCACCATTTTCCATATGGACAAATTATCCTTTAGGAAACTAAGTAGTTTGGTCAAGGTTTCATGTATAATATATGGAAGGGCTGGAACATAGACCTTATGTTGTCAACTACATCCTGAAACCCATTAATCGTCTTGACCTATACAAACCACCAGTCATATGCTCAGGAAATGGGAATTCTAGGCATAGTATGGAACATACAGAAACTTATGTGAAAGATCAATACAGTAATACATAAGAAGGAATTCCACATGGCTAGAGTAATAAATGAGAGGTCAGTTGTAAATGGGAGGGTGAAGAGGTAGTCAGGGTCTAAATTTTGAAGATGTGATGCATTGTATGGGAGGCATTAAATATTTATCCTAAAGCTCATGTGGATATTGTACATTTTGCACCTTGAGAAAAGTGATGTGATATTTAGATTTTAATTCTGGAAAAATTACTGCATTCAAAAGGAGGAAGTTGGGATGATGAAAAGGTCAAGGAGAGGCATCGTGGTAGCCTGACCTAAGGCAGTGAGCGTAGGGATAGAAAAGAAACAGACCCAGTCTAGCTTAGGAAGGCCAACTCCATCGAACCTACAGACAGTTGCATGCAGGAGGATGGGAAGAAGAGAGTCAGGTGAAACCCCCAGATTTACAAATTGGGGGAAAGTAAGGACCAAAAATACTAGCACTTAGAGGAATGCACTGTTTTGCAGAAAAGTGAAGTGGGAAAGTGGTAGGTTTAATTTGGGACAGGTTGGCTTTTGCTTATGTATTTCTTCAAGATCAGTGAAGACAGAAAAATATGATTTAAATATTCACATAACGAAAATGGAGGGCCTTTATGTTTATTGAGCAATTACAGTAGCATATCATTTATATTCTATTTTTAGAAAATGTCCATATCTCAAAACTTACATCTAGTTTTTTAAAAATTGGCGAGGAATAAACCTGATGAAAACACAGCAGCTCTGTAACATAAGTAAAACACTTGTGATAATTTAAATAAAAACAAGTAAAAAGTTAAAAATAATTACACAGGACACCCCTCAAAGATCCACAGTAAGAAAAATGCATTTTGTCATAGTGAGGTGGTAATGAAGTGTTCAAAAGCACCATAAAAGTGGAATTCTCCAAAAAATAATGCAGGTGTCTAGGTCAAATGCAAATAAAGATGTATGCAAATTGAGCTATACTTGACTACAAAATCAGATGCTTAAAAACATTTCAGGAAAGTGAAGTTTTCATCTCACAAAATGCACCCAGTCCTCATTATAATATGTTTCCCATTTGTGCCATTCATTCAATGCACTAAATGCGTGATGGGGCTCCAGTTAAGCAGATTTAGGAGCTGATTATGCTGCATTAAATGTATTCACTTCAATTTCAGCAAGAAATTTTTTTCCTTAAAAGGATTACTAAACAAAAAATGTAGACAGTAAGACAGAAAATAAAATACCTTTTGGTGGTACTGTAACAAGATTACAAAATAGAATGACTTCATGAAATTGTGTAAGAACACACATCCTCACTTATCTGATTTAAATAACTAAAAGAATGCATTCCAATTTCACTAATTGCTTTTACTCTGTACTTGACACCTTCTGTACACAGGTTTCGTTCATTTCTCAAGACTGCATTTCTCTTGAAATACCTATTTTCTGTTATAAAGTTGTACTTTTTCTCCTGTACAGTAAATTAGTTAATCAAAAAGTACGAAAAAATTATCAAGGAGGACACTCTTGTAGTAGGAAAAAGCTCTAGTTTTGGATTTTCCATTAAGAATGAATGTCACCAATCTGACCCTTAGTTTCTTGATCTCTGACATGAATTTTACTACCAGAGCTCAACCTGCCTCCAGTCAAAAAATGTATAATTTTTTTTGTTGGGGAAAAATTAGTTGTATGCCATTTTTTCCATTGAGTTTATTGGTACATTTTAGGTATACAATATAGTTACATTCCTCATTGGGATCTTGTAGCTTTACATGATGTATCTTGGTTCTTACTTTTTTCCCCATTCCCCTGACCTCCCTTCACCCCCTTATATGCCATTTTTGATCCTGCCTTTAATTGGTTTCTATTTAAAATTTGGGAGAAAATGTAATTAATGCTTTATGGAACTATTCATAGGAATGTTTTTATGAATCACTCTTCACAGGAAAATTATATTATTTACTAGACAAAGGTACCTAAAATCCCATAGTTTGTACAATAGTAAATTTCATTTTTTTCTAAATGAATCCAGAGAGATAACAGAAGAAAATTATTAACAAAAGAAAGAATTTCAACTACTTATCAACTGTATCATAATTTTATATGACAAAGCAGCCTGGCCAATGTACCTTGAGATGTGTGCTTTCAATGAAGCTTTTTCTAAAATGTAGCACAGTATACTACTTTAAGTAAGATTTGAGATCCTCAGTTTGTATATGTGATGAATTTTTGTATTCCAAAAAAGGAGAATTTTTACCAGTTTTAAAAGTTAAAATGGTGCTGATTATTCTACAAATAATATGTTCATACTGTGAAGAAAGAAACTCTAGTCTAGACAGAATGATAAACTTGCCTAATCTCAGTGTACAAGTAGCCAACCCAACTTCTGCCAATTTTCCAATTCTTCCACTGTTTGCTTTCAAGCACATTGATAGTTTCTCTGCTTTTCTTTTCTTCAATACCTTCTCCATAAACTATTGAATTAATCTTCAATTTATGTTTTACTTTTTATCTTTTCTCATTCTGTATCTTGGAAATTTTCTGCATTTTTAAACATTTTCTTCTACTGATTTAAGTTTAGAAAATACATGTACAGAAGTTCTTGTTTTCTGGTGCTTCATTTTTAACAGCATTCTGGTTACAAACATAAAATTTCCTTGAGTGTTTATAAATATTGATTAGACATATGTAAAACATTTGTTATTGAGTTACCTCATTTCCTTTTTGGTTAGTTTTTCTATTTTGGTGGATTATTTCCTCAAATGCCTGATAATTCTTGGTTATCTCTGCACATTTGAAAATTAAGCAATGCAAAGGCATACAGAGAACTCTGTAAACTTGGGTAGTTTACTTGCCAGAAGCTTTGATTTAGCATGAACAGTCATGAGTTCATCATTATACTGGCAGTAGCCTTCTTCCAACACCAGATTAAGAAGGGTTTTATTGGATGTGACTGATACTCGCATCGTCTACTCTTTTTTCTTTTAATGATACCTTTCAGTTCTAGAGAAAAAACAGGAAAATATCTCTTTTTTATTTCCTTTCTTCTTGGTTTGACTAGAGAATATTCACCTAGCAGTAAGGTATTTTTCAAGTAAGAGGAAAGGGGAGCTGTCCATGTCACATGTAGAGACTAAGCATACCTCTAAAATGCCTCTGACTTCTATTCCATTTCTTACTTGCATTTTTTCCTTGTGATTCTCAGCAGGCTGATAAATTTCACTGTCAATACCCTAAACTGATACCACCTCCACTCTGTTTTCTCAGTTAATATTCTTCCATCAATGTTTTATCTTCCAAGTATTGATTGGCACCTGTAGGTAGGTGGCATCTACTCTTTTTTTTTAAGACTATACTATTTTTCTAAAATGTATATTTATTTTAATGGACTCAGGCTGGTGGTCATGATAGATTCCGCTTTAAGCCAAACTCCTTTACTGGAAGCCATGTGGGCCCTCATGTATGAAATGCATGCTGGAAATGAGATGTGATACATAGGTTTGTGATCAGCCCCGTGCAGTGACAAAAGTGGGTAGCTTCCAGATTCAAATCTTGTACTTCATGTTGAAATTCTAATTCAAGTCCTGCAAGGTTATGCACAGCACAAAAATGACTGACACTCCTTGAGATCAGTGAGAAGTAATCAGTAAGTGCGAGAGCTTTGCTGAGCTTAGATGACTCTCCACTTCCCCATGTGCTTTTTGTACACTTCCTTCAAAGACAGCTCTTCTATCTCCAAAGTAATGGATTTCCAGCAGTCTAATATGCAATCTCATGATATTTCCTTAAAGTAAAACATGTATTAGACAAAGTACTTTTATTTATGATTCTGATCTATCTCCTTGTTGTCTTCTTAGCTCTAACACATAAGTTACTAGTTGCTTTAGGGTTTATGGTATATATTTTAAAATATGTATTTATTATACTACTTCATATCTGTTACAAGAACTTAACAGTAGTTTATTTTGTTTCTGCCTCCTGAATTTTGCACTATTGTTGTCAATTTCACTATTGTATGTCATAAACCAGACATCACATTAGTATTTTTGTTAAAGATTTTTTTCTTTCTTAAATTCTTTTATTGGTACATTTCAGGTATACAGTACATTTACATTTATCTTTGGGTGCTTGTACCTGTACATGATGTATCTTGGTTCTTATTTTTTCCCCATTACCTGTGCGCCTTTCACCCCTAAACCCTTCCCTATTTACATACTTCGTTTCCATTTTTTCTTTTCTCATAATTTTTCCTTTCCATTCTTTCCTTTCCCCTTCCCCTCGGCCACCCTTGCCCCTTTGGACCTTTTCCAATTTCAAAGTATCATTTATTAGTTATTAATCTTTTCAGTCCTTATTTACACTCTCAGTTTCTCACACTAGAGAAACTATTTGGTATTTACACATGTGCATCTTATTTATTTCACTTAAGAGTATGGCGTCAATATGCATCCATTTAGCTATAAATGTCTCTAGTTTCTCATTCTTTATGGCTGAGCAGTACTCCATTTTATAAAAAAAAAACCACATCCTCTTTATCCACTTTCCAGCTGATGGGCACTTGGGCTGTTTCCAAGCTTTAGCTATTACAAACTGTGCCGCTATGAACATGGGTACACATATATCTCTGTGGTGTGATTCTTTTAATTCTTTTGGGAAAATACCCAGCGGGGAAATAGCTGGGTCAAATGGGACTTCCAGCCCTAGTTCTTTGAGGTATCTCCACACTGATTTCCATAGTGGTTGAACCAGTCTGCACTCCCACCAACAATGGAAAAGGGTTCCTTTCTCCCCACACCCCCACCAGCATTTGTTATTTTTTGATTTCTTGATAGCAGCTGTTCTTTCTGGGGGGAGGTGGAACCTCAGTGTTGTTTTCATCTGCATCTCTCAAATGACCAGTGATGTTGAACATTTTTTCATATGTTTATTTGCTCCTTTTACTTCTTTGTCTGAGAAATGTCTGTTCATTTCAGATGTCCATTTTTGAACTGAGTCTTCGAATTTGGGGGGTCTGATTTTTTTCAGTTCTTTATATATTCTAGATAGTAGCCCTTTGTGTGAGTTACATCTGCTAAAAAATTTTTCCCACATGGTAGGTTGTCTCTTAGCTCTGTTGGTGGTTTCTCTTGCAGTGCAGAAGCTTTTCAATGAGATGAAATCCCAGCTGTTGATTCTTTCTGCTAGTTCCCGTGCTCCTGAGGTTTTGTTCATAAAGTCTTTTCCTATGCCAATATCTTCAAGAGTTCTACCTAACTTATCTTCCAGCAAGTTTAGTGTTTCTGTCTTAATATTTAGATCTTTAATCCACTCAGATCTCAGTTTAGTGCATGGTGATAGTTATGGATCTAGTTTTAATCTCTGGCAGGTTGAAATCCAGTTTTTCCAACATCATTTATTAAATAGGCGATCTTTCCTCCACTGAGGGTGGTTGGCTCCTTTCTCAAAGATGAGGTGGCTGAGTAGGTCTGAAGTTGGTTTTGCATCTTCTAATCTATTCCACTGATCCTCCGGTCTGTTTCTTTCCTAGTACCATGCTGTTTTTATCACAGTAGCTTTGTAGTATAGCTTCAAGTTGGGTATTGTGATACCCTCAGCCATGTCTCTGTTGCCCAGAATTGCTTTTGCTATTCTAGGTCTCTTCTGATTCCAAATGAATTTTTGCATTGTTTTCTCTAGTGCCATGAAGTATATTGTTGGAATTTCAATTGGCATTGCATTAAATCTATATAGCAGTTTTGGAAGTATGGCCATTTTCACTATATTGATTCTTCCTACCCAGGAACAAGGGATGTCTTTCCATTTTCTTATATCCTCCTCGATATCCTTTTTCAGGGTGCTGTAGTTTTCAGCGTAGAGGTCTTTTGCTTCCTTTGTTAGATTGATTCCTAGATATTTCATTTTTTTGGATGCTATTGTAAAAGGAATTGTTTCCCTAATTTCTCTCTCAATGAATCTGCTATTTGTGTATAAGAAGGCTATTGTTTTTTGAGTGTTGACCTTATATCCAGCTACTCTACTGAATCTGTCAATTAAGTCCAGAAGTCTTTAGGTAGAGTTTTTTGGGTCTTCTGTGTAAAGTATCATATCATCAGCAAATAATGACAGTTTAACTGCTTTCTTTCCTGTCTTTATTCCTTTTATTTTTTTCTCTTTTCTAATTGCTGTGGCTAATGTTTCCAGAAATATATTGAACAAGAGTGGTGATAGTGGGCATCTTTGTTTTGTTCCTGATTTTAGCGTGAACATTTTCAGTTTTTGACAATTTAGTATGATGTTGGCTGTTGGTTTTTCATAGATAGCTTTAATCAGGTTGGGATAAAGACCTTCTATTCCAATTTTCTGTAGTGTTTTTATCATGAATGGGTGTTGGATTTTGTCAAATGCCTTTTCTGCATCTATTGAGATGATCATATGGTTATTGCCCTTGACTCTGTTAATATAGTGTATTACATTTATTGATTTGCATATGTTGAACCATCCTTGCATCCCTGGGATAAATCCGACTCGGTTGGGGTGTATGATCTTCTTGATGACCCTCTGTATTCTGTTTGCCAGTATCTTGTTGAGGATTTTTGCATCTATGTTCATTAGGGAGATTGGCCTGTAGTTCTCTTTTTGGGTTGGGTATTTCCCTGGTTTTGGAATCAAAGTCACACTTGCTTCCAGGAATGAGTTTGGAAGCCTTGTTTCCCTTTCAATTTCCTTGGTGAGTTTAAAGAGTAATGGCATTAGTTCTCCTTTAAATGTCTTGTAGAATTCAACAGTGAAGCCATCAGGACCTGGGCTTTTCTTTGTTGGTAAGTTTTTTATTATATTTTCAATTTCACTCATTGTAATTGGGGTGTTTAGAATTTCTATATCTTCTTCATTTAACTTTGGCAATTCATATGTATCTAGGAATCTGTCCATTTCTTCTGTGTTTTCCATTTTATTAGAGTACAGGTTCTTGAAGTAGGTATTGATGATCCTCTGGATTTCTGCTGGTTCTTTTGTGACTTCCCCTTTTTCATTCTTAATTGCATGGATTTGAGTCTTTTTTTGCCTTTTTTTGATAAGGTTGGCTAAAGGTTTATAGATTTTATTTATTCTTTCAAAAAACCAACTCTTTGATTCATTAATTTTTTGTATTGTTCTCTTAGTCTCCATTGCATTGATTTCTGCTCTGATCTTTATAATTTCTTCTCTTGTGCAGGCTTTCCATTTGTAATTTGCTTTTTTTTTCTAGGAGTTTGAGGCTCTGCATTAGATTATTTATCTGAGTTCTCTCTGTTTTCCTAATATGGGCATTCACCGCTATGAATTTCCCATGTAGAACTGCTTTCATTGTGTCCCATAGATTCCTAAATCTTGTACTGGCAACATCATTTACTTGTAGAAACTGTCTAATTTCTTCTTTAATTTCCTCTGTGACCCATTGGTTGTTCAGGAGGGTGTTATTCAATTTCCAGGTGTTTGTGGGAGTTTCGCAGTTTCTCATGTTATTGATCTCCAATTTTATTGCACTGTGGTCTGGTAATATACAGGGGGTAATTTCAATTCTTGTACATTGACTTAGACATGTTCTGTGAGCTAGCACGTGGTCTATTTTGGTGAATGACCCTTGTGCAGCTGAAAAGAATGTATATTCTGATTTTGTGGGGTGGAACACTCTGTAAATATCTATTAAGTCCATTTGTTCAATAGCTTGGTTCAGTTCTAGAATTTCATTGTTAATTTTTTGTCTAGATGATCTATCTATTTGTGATAGTGGGGTATTGAGGTCCCCCACTACAACTGTATTAATGCTTATTTGGTTTTTCATGTCTACTAATATTTGTTTTGTATAGTTGGAGGCAGTCATATTTGGTGCATTATATATTTAGGATTATCATCTCTTCCTCTTGAATTGTTCCCTTCACAAGGATGTAGTGACCATCTTTGTCTCTCTTAATTAGTTTTGGTTTGAAATCTACTTTGTCTGCAAATAAGATTGCTACCCCTGCTTTTTTCTGGGTTCTTGTCACGTGGAGAGCCATTTTCTATCCTTTTACTTTCAGTCTATGAATTTCTTTTTGAGTTAGGTGTGTTTCTTGTATACAGCATATTTCTGGGTTTTGCTTCTTAATCCACTCTGCCAGTCTACTTCTTTTGATTGGTGAATTGAGGCCATTAACATTGATGGTTATAATTGAGAGATATTGACTCATCCTTGTCATGATGTTTTACTGTTGTTGGCTCTGATTTCTTTTTTTCCCCTTTCTCTTTAGTTTCTTACATCGTCTGGTGGCTTCCCTCTGTTGAGCCTCATGGAGTTGTGACCTTCATTGCCTTTTTCTGGGATATTGCTTAGAATTGTTTGGAGTGCTGGTTTGGTGTTCACAAAATTTCTCAAGTGTTCTTTGTCATGGAAGTATCTAATTTCCCCATCAATTTTGAAAGATAATTTTACAGGATACAACAGTCTAGGTTGGAAGTTATTTTCTTTTAGGATTTGAAATACTTCATTCCAGGCTTTCCTTGATATGAGGGTTTGTGTTGAGAAGTCTGTTGTGATTCTGGTGGGCTTTCCTTTATAGTTCCTGCTGTGCAGGAACTTTTAAATTTGGTGTGATTCCAGTTGTTGCTTCTTAATATTTTTTGTGCTATTGGAGTTCTATTCAGCAAGTCTTTTCCTGTGCCTAAGACTTCAAGTTTTTCCCCTATGTTACCTTCCATCAGTTTCAAAGTTTCTGTTTTTATATCTAAAACTTTCAGCTATTTTCACTTTATTTCAGTACAGAATGAGAGTATGAAACTAGTTTTTTGGTACTGGGGATCAAACTTGGGACCTTGTCCTTGCAGGGTAGGCTGTGGCACCACTGAGCTAAATCCCAGTCCCAACTAGTTTCAATCTTTTGCAAATGGATATCCAGTTTCCCTAGCAACATTTGTTAAAGAGATTGTCTTTTCTCCAATATATGTTTCTGGCACCTTTGTCAAAAACCTGATGGCTGTAGGAGAATGGGGTGATTTCTGTGCCTTTTGTTCTACTCCATCCATTTAAATGTTTGTTTTTGATACTATGCCTTTGTAGGATAATTTGAAATCTACTATTGTGATACCTCCAGAATTGTTCTTTTTCCTTAAGATTGCTTTGGCCATCTTTGGTGTCTTCTGTGTAAAGCAACATGTTACCTGCAAATAGGGATAATTTGACTTCTTCCTTTTCTATTTATATCCTTATTTCTTTCTCTTGCCTGATTGCTCCAGGTAAAGCTTTGAGTTCTATTTTGAACAGAATTGGTTTGAATGGACACTTGTCTCCTTCCTGATTTTAGAGGAAATGTTTTCAGTTTTCCCCTATCCAGTTTGATTTTTGGCTATGGTTTTGTCACATAATGCTTTTATCAGTTTGACATAAAATTCTACTATACCCATTTTCATTAGTATTTTACATGAAGGGATGATGGATTTTGTCAAAGGCTTTTTCTGCATCTATTGAGATAATCATATGATTTTTATCCTTGATTCTGGGGTGAGACACTACGTATTTAAGGCCTGTCTCCATGGTAGTACTTTTGAGAGGTGGTTGGATCTTTGAAAGGTGGGAAGTCTTTAGGTCAAAGGGCATTTTGGAACCCTACTTTCTTCTTTTCCTCTTTCACTTCCTAGCTCATAAAATGAAAAATTTTATTTTACCATTCACTCCCGGTCATTGCTCTCTGGGACCCCATGAGAGTCCCAGCCATATCAATCTACACAGTCTTCAAGAGGAAACCACAGAACTGTGAGCTAAATAAAACTTTTCATAAGTTAATTTGCCAGGCATTTTGTAACATGAAAGTGACTAACAAAAGTAATGTTGAACAGTTTGATTTTTTATGTGTCATGGGGCAACTCTCTTCATATCTCTTTTGCTTGGCATTCACTGAGCTTTTTAGATCTGTGGATCTACGGTTTTCACTACATTGGAATTTTTCCAGGCATTATTTCTTCAAACATAGGTTCTTATCCCTGAGTCTTTCAGAGACCCCAGTTAGACATTTACCAGGCCAATGGAAGTTGCCTGATAACTTACTAGTGCTTTATTCGTTGTCTCTTTTAAAATATTTTTCTGCACTTAATTCTGGATAGTTTCTGTTGTTATACCTTAAAAGTCACTAATCTTTCTCCCATTGTGTCTAATTTACCATTAATATTACTCAGTATAATTTTCTTCTCAGACATGACATTTTTCAACTATAGAAGTTTGATTTAATTCTTTTTTTGTACATGTTCCATGTCTTTCCTTAAATTTTGAATATATATGATATGTATGTAATAACTCATTTGATGTTTTTGTTTGTGAATTTTAATACCAGTTACAGTACTGGGCTGGTTTCAGTTGATTGATATTTTTACTTCTTTCATGATTGAAAATTGATTAGGCATTGGATATTGTAACTATTACCTTATTGGAAGTAGTTGATTTTGTATTTCCATTAATATTCTGTAACTTTGTTTCAGGATATAATTATTTGGAACTTTGATCCTTCTGAGTATTGCATTTATGATTTTTTATGTGAGATTAGAATCATACACAACAATGTAAGATTAATTTTTCTCATTATTCAGGCAAGGTTCTAAGTACTTCACTTACTGTCTCATGAAGCTTGAGGTTTCCCAGTATAGCTGATGGGAACAGGTACTCTTCCTAGACCTATTAAAATGCTGAGGAATGTTACTGCTAATCCTTTCAGGTGGTTCTTTTTCTAATTTTGCATAGTTTCCTCATATGCATGTGCATGGTCAGTATTAGTTGAATGTTAGACCACCATCTACAGTTTTGTCTGTGCAGCCCTCTCTTTTATACTACACTCTCTTATAAACTCTAGCTGCTTTGGATTTCTTAAACTTAAATCCATCTTCTCAACTCAAAGAGTATGCCAGACTCTGCCAAGGTCCTTTTCCCTGCCCTATGGTCTTTAAATTTCTTCTGAACATATGTTGGAGCAATTGTGGAATCACATTGTTTCTCTCTCCAGGATCACTGAAATCCACTGCCTGATGTCCAGTATCCCACAAAGCCTTAATTTCAGACACAATATCTATTTATGGTTGTTTCTGGCAGGAGGGTAAATTGGATCTCTGTTGCTTCATCTCGAACTATTAAATCATGTTCTTATTGTACCTGGAGGACATGGCAAGCCTCCTGAGGAAATGATAGTGTGGTATGTAGTACAAAAGCAGTAGAAGTTGGAGAGGCAATGGACTCAAAATAGTTATGATAAAAGACAACTTTTAATTAACTCGTGCTGGTATGTGACTAATGGCCTGAGGAGCATAAATAGTAGGAAAAACTGCAAAATTTGAGGTTTAAAGACATCTTCAATTTCCTAAAATCCCAGAAGGATGTAGTCTCAGAGATTAGAATGAATTTTTCTGTATAAAATGATAGCAAATGCTTCCTGATATAGCATTGTCAGAGAGCAAATGACATAGTTGATAGATGATAGATAGATACACAAAAAGATACATGGATAAATAGATAAATAGATAGGACATTTATAGACAGCTTGAAACTAGTAAAAGTGTTCAGTAAGTATTAAGTCATTTAAACGTTTCAGTAACCCTATAATGTAGGTAATAATATTTTCTCTATTGTATGGGTGAGAAATTTGAAATAGAGAAATTAAAACCTTGCTCAATATTCCATGAATATAGAAAGGGAGAACTAAGATTTGACTCAGATGGAGCAGATCCAGAGCCTAGATTCTCAGCTCCTCACATTCCGTCACTTTCTAGCATACTTAACAGAAAAAAAAAAATTAAACACATAGTTTCCACTTCCAGGAGAGGAAGAATGCAATTTTCCACATCATTTACTAAGTATTCTTCAGTAGGATAATACTATTCTCTTTTTGGTTACTCAGCTTCTATGTCCTAGCCTTTTGTAGTATCTTTACCTTTAAGAAATGGATATGTTGATCAGGTTAGAAAGGAGAAAAAGACTCAGAAATCTCAGGGGTGATAATTCAAATGCAGCATTAACTGAACAATAAGGAGCAAAGACAAGGTCAAGAACATCTTAAAATGCCTTCATTATGTGTGTTCGGAAAGTCTACATCACTGTTATTCTCACTTTTTTAGAGTTCTAAGGTCTTTTCACTTCTGTTTGAATTTCGCCTTTCAGAGCACTAAAAAGTTTAGATGATATAAAATTTAAAAATCTTACTAGGAAATTAGGGGAGGGAGCCTTTGAGATAATTGATGGCACACTATAGTATTAACATCATTGGGATTTCAAATTATTTATTAAGATTAGGACATTGCTAAGAGTTCATTGCAGCACAATTTGTCTATTTAAATAATGTCTTATACCTATATATTCAGAAATATGCTTTACATCTGACTTTTTGAGACTAGTTAGCATCTTTCTGCTGTTACCTAGTTGGTCCAGAAGTGTAGAACTCATACTATTTCTCCTTCTGAATAAGTCTAAACCAAGGCATTCTTGACAGGAGTACTAGAAAATGTATTCTGGTGTAGCCATAGCAGTGATTCTGCTCATGAACTATTTGAGAAACACTGGCTGTAGCCTCCTGCCCTTTTCTTTGTTTCTAACTCTATCCCTCAGTGATATCATACAATCTCATGGTATCAAATATCATTTTTATATTAAAGATGGACCTAAATTTATCTTCAGCCAAGACCTCTTCTAAACACTTACATCAAACTACCTACTTCAGCTTGATGTTGGATGCCAGAAACATATCTCAAAATTAATATGAGCACCACGAAACTCCTGAGTTCTTATTCCAGTTCACTCTTTCATCTAATCCTCCATTTCAGTGAATGAGAACTGAATATTTGTACATGCCCAAGGAAACACTCTGGTGAGTAATTCTCAGTTATTTTCTTCTCACATTCCACTTTGAATACTTCAGAAAATCCTCTGGTATCTGACTGCTTCTCACCATATACACTGCTAGCCAAGTGTGGCATTCAAGCTTAGTTGCATCAACTTAATTGGCTTTTGGATCCATCCAGTGGATGAATAAAACACGCTTCTGGGTGTATCTGAATCATAAAGGTGTTATAGCTGAGAGGTGGCTCATTGGGGACATTAACTGGAAGGTCATATCTCTCTCCCTGGCTCTTCCCTTTGCTCTTTGGTTCCTGCTCCCCATGAGATGAGCAGTGTTCCCTCACCAGACCCTTCTGCCTTGCCTTTCTGCCTTGGAGCAAGCCAAATATCCACTAAAAAAATGAGCCAAAATATACCTTTCCTCCTTTAAGTTTCAGAATTAGGGTATTTTGTCTCAGCCCAGGGATAAGAAAGTGACTAAGATAGGTCACTATCTTTTTCCGTTTTTTTTTTTTTTTGCAATTCTTTCTGTGTTTTTTTTAAATTTCATTTCCCCACTCCCAATGACCAAGGCATTTGTCTTTTTCACTTCCCCTTAAGCTCTATCCTTAGAACTTCAAGAACTAGAATTCTAAATGCCTAAGGGAGAATAAGAAGCAGGCATAGGTAATTGTGGTGGATTGTGGGCAGGACTTAGAGAAAAATTTTAAAAAGCAATCATAAGCCAAAAGCTTGATTGTATCCTTAGACTGAATGATGAGAGATGGTAATAAAAAGTATAGTAAGATAAGTTACATTATAGTATCAACACAACCATAATAAAAATGTTGGTAGATTCTAAGATAGTTCATGTTTCTTGGATGGTTCATATTTTCCTTGTCTCTATATGTTATCAGGACAGCTGCCAAATCAAAAACATTTCAGTGCTTCAATTTTTGGTGCACTGAAAATGGGAAGCTAAAGGTACTGTTCACAGCATATCTCGAGTGAAATGGAACCCTAGAAAATGAATCAGAGAAAGCAGTGGGAAGGATAAGGAAAAAAGTAGATTCTCATACAAAAAGGAAGCCTGGATGACAAAGAGAACCAGAAATGTGAGAAAAGATTAGAGAAACAACCTGATTTCTGGGTTGGAAATGGGAGTAGAAAGAAAAAACATTATATGACATATCAAGTCTGGCCCAGGAAACATTTCGTAGAGAAGACGGTATTTGAGGAAAATGGAGTCACTTGAGATCGTACAAATGAAAAACAGCCTTTATTGAATATCTCCCCTCTCTGCTAGGCACTTCTGTATATAATACTATATTCCCTTTCCTCTTTACAATAACTATAAAGTCGGTGGTATTAATCTCATTTTTGAAAAGAAGAAAAGGCTTAGACGGCTGAACGACTTGTTCAGAATTGCACAGCTTCAAAATGGTGGACTCAGGGAAGGAAGGCGCACAAGTCACCCTACCGTGTCTCCCACACTCCTGCCAAGGCTGTGGCATTGGGTCTATGTCCCTGTGAAAATCATTTACTTTTCCAGATGGAGTCCCACATACAGCTTCTGCTCCTCACTGGAAATGTTTCCCAGTTTCTAAAATCTTATTTTCTACCATTTTTTTGCCTACCACTAAGTTCAAGATAGGCAATCAATAAGCACTTGATGCCTATATGGGAAAAAAAAAAAGAATTCTTGTGTACAGGTATATGAATGCTGAATAGCTTTGTCCGAACTGAAAAATCTGATAATAGCAGCCTGTAAGCATAACACAAACAGTATTCATAACAAAGATACGCAGAGTGATTCAAGGAATGTGACCTCTTAAATGCAAAGCCCCTTTACAGGGTCCCTTACTATATGCTAATCAGCAAAGTGAAATCGGTGGATTATGAACAAATTGAACATATGCATGAAAAACGCTTCTAATTTTTATATTATTAAGATTTTATAAGATATGTAATGGTTCTTTTGCATACTTTGTTACAATGCTCATTATAAAATCTGCAAGAAAGGATTAAAATAAATCTCAGATGTCAACACAATCTCCTGAGTAATTCTTCACTAGACCAATGGTGCCATCTATGACTGCATTATCTATGAGGCTGAGAATGGCTAATGAGGCCCAGCCATTGTGACAGGACCTGAGGAGCCTGAAAGGCTCTTCTCTCTCCCCACTAACCCTGGCAGAGGGCAAGAGTGAAAATGGCCAGTGCTGTTTTGGTCCAGAAGACAACAAACTTCCCACATCCTTGGGTTGTGTGGACAATCCTCATGGGCCTCACCAGCTTCCCAAAGGCAGGGGATTTTGTCTGTTTTGTGTGTTCATGTGTCCCAGGCACAAATGACAGATTCAGGCACACAGCAAGGCTTCAAACCTATAACTGTGTCCACCTATATCTATTTATACTTATGTATTACATAGGTAGCTACACATATACAATAAGTAAAAATGCATATACAGACTAATCTCTTTAAAATAAACATTAAATTTTGTTTGTGTCACCATAAACCATCCCATGTACTCTTTTTTTGGGAGTATCAAGGATCAAACTCAAGTCATGTACTCTTCATAAGTCTTCTACCTGAGCATTATGTGCACCATTGTTTGGAAAACATTGGACAGTGTGGTTTTAAATACCATTCCTAGCTCCTGAATTTAATGGCTTGTTTATTTTGCTACTTTCAACCTCCTACTATGGTGTTAGATGTCTCTAAGTAGCATTCCAGTTATTTGTGTTTCCATCTATAATTATTTTCTCAACAAGAGTTTTTTAATTCCTGTGTAGCTTTTAAAGAAAAAATAAGACAGCACTTGGAAAATATAATTTCTCCTTCCCTGTCTGAACAATTCTGTAATGTGTCCTTGAAAGATGCAAATACATCACCAGCAATGCAGAAGCTTGGCTTATTTGAACCTGGAAGAAATGAGTGACTATTAATTTCACTTTGCCACAAACTCTCTGAATGAGTCTTTGCAAGGTTTTTTGTAGTTTGTTTGCCTCTTTTCTCCTCAGTTTCTTAAGTATATTTGGAGAATGGATCCTGAGTGACCCCTAGGATTTTCCAAACTGGATTTCTCAGGCCCTAAAGACATATCTTAAACAAATATGTATTGGCATGACTGACCTTATATAAGCATAGCTAGAGTTTGTTGCTGCCTGACCACAAAGAACACTAACTGAATGTGCTATATTCCACTTTGTCCTTAATGAGCACACCCCTATGATTAAGGGTAATCCCTAATGAGTATACTTGTATAATTAAGAGTAAAGACAGGCAAATCTTACTTTCATCTCATAATAGCTATGAGAATTATACCTCACTTTATATCTTTAACCATCGATGAATTGAAGACAAGATCTATATTTATAAGATTTAGAGCAATAGATAAAAAAGAAATGTAGAGTTTTTGCAAGCATACCCAGAACACTACTGAGCACAACTGATAGCTTGAAATCCTAAAGTCCTTCTCAGAAAACATAGCAGGCCAAATAATAGAAAAGAGCTGACAAGTGAACCACATGATGGAAATCAAGACTTACCAAAATGAGAGCATTGATCCAACTTAAGCAAATAGGAATCTATTTCCCCTTTACACCAAACTGTTCTTGAATTTGCTAAGAAGCACATTATTTATTGTTCATAAGATTTGAACCTCAAATCATTCTTCATGCCATTTCAGGCAGTAGATAAATGAAGAACTTCAAACATGAATAGATGTACAGATAACTCCATCAGTCTTTATTCATGTTGTTTTCCTCTATGAGGTCCCAGGAAGCATTATTGATCAGACAAGGTAAAAAGCCTGACCTACTATAATCAAACAATAACCTTTTATTTCTCTCTCTGGAAAATATCCATGGAAACCATAAAAGAGAGTGTTTTGGAACCAAGTGTAGACAAGAGTCAAGACAACTATCCAGATTTGCTTTTGAGTATGATGAGTTTTGTACAATCCGAATTCAAAAGCAGACACTTGGCTTCAGAGGTTGAATGGGCTATTTCTCTACATGTCTGATTACATGCTATACATCTCTAAGTATATTGACAGTTTCATTATTCTGAGTGCAGTAATCCACATCAACAACTCATCCCTGTTTTGAATTATAAAATGCAGTGATTTTAAAAGCTAGGTATAAGAAAACTTATCTGAACTTAGACCTTCAGGAACTGGACAAGTTCCAAAATGAAGCAAGATGCAAAGCAGCTTCTTAAATTTAAGTACTGTCTAAAATTGTCTTTTCACCAAAACAGGGCCTAAAGATTAAGGAGAACTAAAAGATTAAAAGCTCTCTTCTTTTCTTCCTCAAAAATAAAAAGAGAGGGAAACATATAATTACATTCTAATTTAAAACTCTAATTGAGTGCTCTTGTATTTTTAAGATGTTCCACTTTCCTTTAGGGACAATATTCTTATTAGTCACACAAGCTGTCTAATCCTTTAAGGGCAAGGCTCCTTCAAACCCTACACCTTTGTTGTGAAGCAAATGAGAAAGTGTGATCCTGCCGTTTTTTGGCCTAAGTGCATCTCCATTATGTACTTATAAAAGTAACAATCAAATACTCAGGCTGAAAAACTGATACTTTCTTAACTATAAGACAACTATAATAACTTATATATATAATAATAACTATAATAACAGATATATAACTTATATATAATATACATTATATATATTATAACTATAATACTTAAGCTGTCTAAAAACAGCTTAGGGTAGGCCTGTGTGTTGTTTTAAGGCAGAACTTGTCCTCATTTAAATATAAAGAATGATAAAAAAACAGACAAAAATAAAACAAAACAAAAGAGACACTCCTGATTAAAGAACAAATAAGCTTGTTTAGCGAAGTGGAAAAGAGAAGACGGAACACATAGGCTTTACGTTGGCATCTGAGAGACTCATGGTGAGTTAGGTAATCTCTGAGCCTTGCTACCTAAGAAACAATGATAATGGTGTCTCTCCAAAAGGGCTGAATGAGGATTACCCAACACTTTGAACTGTTCAAAATAGTCAATAGGTGTTGAATGTATTTAGTCATCAGTATGAAGCAAGCATGAAATATACTACATTTAATTTTCCTCTGCTCCCTATTTCTCTCCATATTAGAAGGCATAAAGGGAAAGGGGAAGGAAACTAGTATTCTCAGAGTGACAGCCATGTTCCAAGTGCTTTATAGAAATTCTCTCAATTAGTCACCATAATATTTACCTGGATTATGCTCATTTTTAAGACAAGGACACAGTCTGAGAGAACCCTGCTAAATGTCAACTGATGAGCAAAAGGTAAGTAGAGCCTGAAACCAAGACTCTCAGTGTGTAGCTCATGCATTCTGTTACAAAAGAGCTCATGAGCACAGACAGAAGCACACACCTGTTTCTGAGACAGTTTAGGGAATTGTTTGAGGGGTACTCATGGGATCGTACAACTCAAACATACAGATCATTTTATTTAATCCTCAAAACAGCTTTATGATCTCTATTTAATATATGAAGAAATTGAGCCTCAGAACACAAATAATATGAGAAGTCAAAATATGGTCAGTGATGGATTGAGCATTAAAAGTGAAGTTTATTGGTCACTGAATTCTATATTATGTATCTTATTCCATAGCATGGTCTAGTGAAAATGCAGTGTTGTTCCAACAAAAACTTTTCATTAAGATAAAAGAAAAATTTACTCTTTGGCATCTCAGGTTATATAAGGTTCCACTTTCTTTCGGTAAGGTGATTTGTTGCATGGTACAATTTTTCTTGATGAATAAAAGCGATAAGAACTACTGCTCTTTGAGTTGGGTAGAAAGGATGAGTATCTCAGACATGGGCATCCTGCTGGTCTATTTCTTATCTATTAAGGCATCTAACAAAGAGGAAAAGTTCTATTTGATTTTAGCAGAGTGTGGGATCCATGCTGCTCCTATGTAAGCTTCCTTCCTGCAGCAGCTGCCTTCCCCACACAGTGAGGTCATGGTGCCGGCGAAGTGAATGCTTGCTCCTGCTAGGTGAACTTTAATATACTAGCTATTTCAACTATGGGATTTCAAATGCAACCTGTTTCTTGGCTCTGTTTCCAAGCAACCCATAGATCTTTGTCTAAAAGCGCTGGGGACAGCAATGAGCTTGCAGGTGTAGCGCAATAAATGCCTGCAGAACCAAACTGCAAAGCAAGAAATTCTTTGGTTGATAACCTTAAAAGAGTGAACAGTATCACTAAGGGAAGCCATCACGTGGAACACCTTCAAAGAACCACAGCCAGTGTTCTGTTGTCTAAAGAAAGTACAATGACAACACCAGTTATTCTCAGCTCTTGAACTGGTAGCTTGGTGACCAACTAGGTTTAAACTACAGCCATCTATAGACATGTCCACAACCCATGAGTTCTACAGTGCAAGATTTTGAGAGAGGAAATGAAAATAAAAATATGCAGATTAGTACAACCACATGCAATTGTTATCTTTTGTATCGGGATAAACTGTTAGTCAGAAGTGCAAAGAGGAAAACAGTCAAGGTAAGCTAACTACCCAAACATTAGTTGTCTGTTTCAAGTTCTGCCCTCTTTAGACAGCTCTCACTCCTCTGAAAGTAAAGGTTTTGATAGTAAAAATCATCAGTTTGACTGTTTCAATGTTGGGGCTAAAATTCTTAATTAAAAGTAAAATCACAGTTCTAAGTTTAAAATTTGTCAGATAAAACAATATTAATCATACAAAGTTTGCCAAAAATATGCTTTAACCATGAATCAGTTGTTTCAATGAAAGAAATGCACATCTGCAGTGTCACTGTTCCAATCCCAAATTTCTACTGTAAATCCTAGCAGTTCTGAATACTACTCAGAACACCACCAAAGCTTCCTAAGTACATTTGCAAACATACACTACAGGTGGTGATAGTGAGAGGACAGCAATTCTCTTCAACGTGTGAAGAAGAAATAGCAATAAAGAAGAATATGCGAGAGTGAATACACAGGTACACCCATGTGTGTTCTCTCTGAGGCAACATTCCAAATTTCATTCCAAATTTGAAGCATTTGTAGGAAAATGGATGCACCTTAAAACCAAAATATTGAGTGAAATAAATCAGACACACAATCTTACATATCACATAACTTCTCTTATATAAGAAAGCCTAAGTACAAATAATTTTCAAAATAAAAGCTAGACAACAAAAAACAGGGAAATTGATCTTTTGCAAATGAGAAGGGGATCCAGACACAGAGGGAGAGGGAAAGGAGGGAAGGGAAAGGAAATAGAAAGAATCAAGATTCGTTAAGTACATGTACCTACCCCCTCAGATAAATGTAAATATTATATGCTGCAAACATATAATAGGAAAATTTTTTTAAATAAAACTAAGTTGTTATGGCTTTAGCTCAACAGCCTCTGACTCCATTGTGGTACGTAGAAGGTCACTTCTCTGGTTCTGGTGTCCATCAGCTGTTGTCTGAATGTCAGTAACAGGTGATCCACCAACCTGCTGCAAGACATGACTTCCTAAGATGAGAGTTGTACTTGGTGAGCTTCTCCCCTACAAGCTTTCCATGAGTGTCCTTTGGTGGCAGAACTATGCCTCATCTCTATTTTATGACACTTACCAACCTTGAAGAGAGTAGTAATAGCACTGCTCAGTCTCTCCCAAATTATTACTGTGTACATTGCTTAGTCAATCCAGCCAATGAACAGTTGTATAATGTCACCCCCAGGGATACCTCCATGAGTTCCCATTGCAGCTCTGGGGATGTCAATGGTGATTAGTTTGTTGATTGTGGAAGCTAAAGCTTACAATCTGTGTTTGGATGTCTAACATCTGTATTTCATTAATTTACAAGAATCATCTATGAGACTCTTAAAAATATGAATTTTTAGGCTTTGACTCTTCTCCCAAAGGCTCTGATTTGTTAAATCTTGGACAAGAGCCAGGAATCTGTATTTTTTAAAAGTTCCTGGGCCTTCTGATGCAACCCAGAGGCAATTCTACTTCTGGAATCACACTGAATTTACTTTGTTCACTTTGTAGATATAAAAACTGAGACAGAAAGTAGGAAAGTTGATTTATTAATGATTGTAAAGGAAGTTGCTACAAACAAGAGCTGAGACCCAGGTCTCCCAATTCCCAGTTCTTCCTTTCTGTCAAATTTCCTACCACCAAAGCACAGATGTTTCATACAAAAATCTCTTGGCGGCTCCCTAGAGCTCTTCACTGGAGCCACAGCATCCTTCACTAAAACTCCACGCTTTTCTCAAAGGAACCAATATATTTTAAAATTAATTTTATTGGTACATATTAAATATACATAATAATAACATTCATCAGAAGGAATTTGTTCCTGTACATGATATATCTTTAGTCTTCTTTTTTCTTCATTCCTCTCCCCTCCTTCAATCCCTCTTCCCTTCCTTATTTACATGAAAATGCATATTTTTACAAGAGCAAAAAGTCACAGAAATACCTGTTATATATCACTGAAAGAAACTCATCTCATAAAAAGCATTTTTCTGCCTCATCTAATTCTTGAGGCATCGAGCTTGCAAACCTCTCTGCCTCACTCACTCTCTCTTACACAGTGGGGATGGTACCAACCCTCATTGAATGGTCTGCTAGCACTATCCGAAGCATGAACCCAGATAAGAATTTCAGGCTCACCTCTCAACCTACCCTATGTCGTATTTCCTTTAAATAACAATATTGTATATATTTCAGTTACAACAGTACTATCAGAGATAAAACGGAAAAATAAGATCCTCAGTTCAAAATTTAGCATCATCTGGAGGAAAGTTTATGCATGTCACATAAATGCCTCACAAGTTGACATTTATGTTTCAGACCAGCTGAGATACATTTATCCTTAACTCGAGTTAAGTGTATTCTTGGACATGAATTTGATCCACTAAGTTTGAGACTTTATGTGGCTAATATTCTTGGAAAATAAAAACTTGACATCTGATATCTTTGATAGATTTAATAATTAATTCTGGACGAAACTAGTTTTATGTGCTCAAATAGAAACTTCTTAAATACTCCTCTGCTTGACTTAACTAATTTTATGTAGCGTCATTTACTTCCATGGAATGGTTTAAGTATCATGGGAATTGAATTCATGGTCTGTTTCACAATAAGAAAATGTGCTTAGTAGGAGAAAAAATATTTAAAGTCATTTCCAGTATTGGATTATCAAATTATTGCTTTTCTAACAAATAGGTCAGCTTATTCAAGTGAGGCTTGATTATTCATTCATCCATTCAACAAATGTATATTAAGCACTTACTGGGGCTAGAAACTGCTGGACACTGGGACATAACAATGAACAAAAACAGATTTCCCTTGCTTAATGGATGCACAAGGGCTTCCAAGGGGGATATAAATGTTAATCACAAAATCACACAGAAGAGCAGCACAGTATACTGCAACAATGCAGGATGGGGTTTGTTTCAGTGAAGTCACAGACAGTTGCCAAGAGGTACCACAACCCAGCTGAGACTAGAGGGATGAGTAGTTTTTATGTAAGGCAAGGAGGCAGAAGGTTGCATACACAACAGTAGGAACCTCATGAACTAGGAACACAACCCACTTCTAAAGACACACTAAAAACAAATTTGTCTACTCATAAGATGTTTTAAACCAGCATTGAAACTTGCATCAAGTATCTATGTCCTATTTGTCATTTGTACTTAATAAGGAGCAGAAGACTTAGAGAAACTGCTTTTGTCCTCATGGTTCTAAGTCCCCACATTTGCAAAGTGAGGTTAATAAAGTCTACTGTGTACGTTCATAAGAAGATGAAATGAGATCAAGTGTGTGCTGAGTGTTCCAAACTGAGAAATAAGTACTGTACAAACATGAAAAACTGTAAAGAAAAATAAGAACCAAGATATATCTTGTAAAGGTTCAAATTCCCAATGATGAATGTCATTGTATACCTAAAATGTACCAATAAACTTAATGAATAAAAAATAAATAATTTTAAAAAAATAAAGAAAGGAAAAGTTGGTATACCCAACAAACAATATGTGGCTGGAGAATACACAGGGGAAATGGGTGGTCACCATGATCAGAAATAAGAAGAGGAGAAATTAGCAAATTGTGGCTAGTTACACTGGCTCAACCTAAGTAGGGTGGATGAAGTATTTGGTGAAAACAGAAACTTAGAAGAGGTACAGGGAACTAGAAATTCTTCTTTCTGAAAGAATTCATTTTTGTCCTTGTTTGTATTCTGTAGGGGCCATATTATTGTAATCGGGAAGTGGATAGTTTCATTTCTACAAAAATCCCAGGTACAAGAAAAGACACATCCCTTTGAACCATTTATTTTGCCTGACACCATAAATCTGGGAGGGTCTTGTAGTACTTGTAGGCAGCACTCGAAATGCCTGATGTTCAATGCATCATCCCAGGAGAGATGCCTGTGTTCTCCTGAAAAGTAATCTGCCAGGGAGGGTTGCTCCATGGCCCAGGGGGAGTCAGAAGAGATCTATGGACATTATTACAGCATCCATAGTAATTTACTATCTCCACTCCTTTTGAATGAAAGCCAAAAGAAACTCATAGTTACCTTTCTTTAGCATGAATTTAGGCTTTATAATCTTACATGGCTGTATCCCAGCATGACTTTTAAATGATTTTAAAGCAATTATGATTTTAAAGTCAATTCTCTGCCTTTCAGTCATATGTTGAAGAGCACCTAAGTTCTTATTAAGTCAATTTTTTCCAGTTTGTATAGCCTAATGCCTGTGTGTGTATGTGCATAAGTACACGTATGTTTAATAAATATCATCTTCAAATTCCACCATCATTGTTAGAGGGTCACTGTTTCTATTTAGCTCATAATTTCTATCAATTATATACTCGTAGCATCTCTCCTCGGTATGCTTTTCTTCTTACATCTACATCAATCCCTCAGTTGGAACTCTGTTTCTCTCTGAT
This sequence comes from Heterocephalus glaber, assembly GCF_053883595.1. Taxonomy (NCBI): domain Eukaryota; kingdom Metazoa; phylum Chordata; class Mammalia; order Rodentia; family Bathyergidae; genus Heterocephalus; species Heterocephalus glaber. The sequence continues at coordinate 4,467,198 of NW_028258153.1, forward strand.
CTTTTGTAGTAGCCTCTATTCTCTCATCTTGCCCATCCATCCTTTACACTTTCCCCAGATTTATCTTCATGAGGCAGAGTTTTGATCATGTCACTATTGTAAAAACTATTTGACAAGACTGAGTGACCATACGCTTGGTACAAAGGCAAAAATCCTTCAAAGTTTTCATTAACCTGACCCCAATTCAATTTTATAATATACAGCCTCTTCCATACATCTAAGGGAACATCAAGAGAAGGATGTATGCCACTTTCTATGTAGCCCAAATTTTTCACACTTCTAATTTTTACTTACTGTTCCCTTTGACCAGAATATACTGAAAACCCATTAGCAATCCCCATTCTTACTATTAAAAGTACATTATATTGTCCTTCAAATTCCAATCCAAATGACAGCAACTTCATGAAATTTCCCTAATATTCTTACTTAATTCCCTGCATAATTACTTCTTCATCTGATTCCCACAGCATTTCCCTATATATCCATCTTGCTTATATTTCATAGTACTTCATTGCTTAAACAGATTCTCGGTTATGTTAAAGGCTTCATGAGAGCCCAGAATATCTTGTATTTATTTTTTGTTTTCTTTAAGAAATATTTATAGGAAACACTCAATTAGCAATAAAGAATTAAGAAAATGGGGAAAATATAATAACAAATGTATAATACAAAAGCAAGATAATTCAAAATTTCCAAAAGAAGTTAAAATTCATGATTTTAAGAATTGTTAGAGTCTTAAGAAAAGAAGAATATTTTCACACTTTAAAATGTTCTATCTTAATCTGGCACTTATCAATTTTTATTAATACATGTCAGATATACAGAAAAATAGGTTTCATTTGGGCATATTTTAGTACATATAATATACTTTAATCATTCCCACCCCTTATATTTGGAAAAGTATATTTGCAATTAAAATGATAGTTTTGGTTCAACAGGGTCTTTTCTTTTCTGTGACCATATTGAGATAAAATTTGAAAATGAAGTTCAAACCCACAAAGAAGGTTTTTGTGAAATTAATTAATTTCTAGAATGACAACATGGAGATGGAGCAATAGCATTTCTGAAGACAGGTAAGAGGCTGTAAAACTGAAAGTGCTTTCTGCTCTCCATAGTCACAGGCTCAAAAGTATTTGAAAAAAATTGTGTGTGTACTGAACATGTGCAACTATTTTTCTTGGTATTATTCCCTAAACAATACAGTGTAACAATTTACATAGCATTTATACTGTATTAGTTATAATAAGTAATCTAGAAATGATTTACAGTATATAGGAGGGGATGTGTAGGTCATTTGCAAATACCACAGTATTTTAAATAAGAGACTTGAACTCTCTTGGATGTGGGCATCTGTAGGAAGGCCCTGGAACCAATTCCCAAAGATCCTCAAGGACAACTCTATTTGAAGAGGAAGATACAGTGAGGAATTGTAATTCCACCCTCAAAACGCTCAGAAAGATTTGAGACTCAGAAACACTCTTTTTGATTATAGTAACTCTAACAGGTCTGAGGTAGTATTTTAATTTGGATTTCTCTAATGATTAGTGATGTTGAACATTTTTTCTTGTATCTCTTGGCCATTTGTACATCTTCTTTTGGGAAATGACCATTAAGCTTCTTTGCCCACTCTTAATAGGGTCATTTCCTCATTCTTTATATATTTTGTATATTAGGTTCTTACCAAATGTATGATTTGCAAATATTTTCTCCCAATCTGTCCATCACCTTTTTGCTGTTTTTTTTCCTTTTTTATCCAAAAGCTTTTTAGTTTGATGCAATCCCACTTACCATTATACTTACTTTCAAAATGAGTGAAAAGTAAAATTATTAATGAAAGCATTACCCACAAATATAAAATAAAATATTTACTGTAAGAACTTTTAAAAATCAGCATATATTAGATGCCTATGTGCAAAATATACATACAGACCAAAAATATTTATTAAATGCTTTCCATGTGTCAAGAACAGGTGAATAAACTTTTTGTCCATATGGAATATTAACCTATGCAAATGCTAATCTCATCAAAAACAGTAAGTTGACAAGTAAAAATAATCTTTGCAATAGAATTTTTAATTTTATTCAAATTTTTCTCATAAAAACCATCCTTTATTCATTATTAAAATTTTGTACCAAACCATATTTTCCATTGCAATAATTTTATACTCAGTTTTTATACCAGGTAAGGTAATGTGATCAATATCAATCTTTTTTTCAAGTGATCTTTGATTTCTTTACCTATTGATTTTTTTTTTCAAAAGATATAGGCAGGTTTATTAGGCAGAGTTAAAGAAGTGTGCACTCAAAAGGAAATAGACTGTGGGCCCTCAAAAGAGAGATGCTACATAGTGTATGGACTTTTATAAATGAATTTCACATAACTTTTTTCTCAGAATCACCACTTCACTACATTACTGAGAATTAAGTTACACCCACTGTACTAGAGTAGCAGCTTTGTAAAAACTGATTTTCTGTTCATGTACATACAAGTATTTATCGCCATTATTTAAGTATATAATAAAGTGTGCTAGTTACAGTTCACCAGAGAAATAAAAACAATATCATGTATAGTGTGTATATGTGTGTAGAAAGAGAGAGACATTTCTTATAGGTAATTGGTTTTATATGACTATGGAGGCTTGAAAAGCAGATTAGTATTGATTAAGATTACTTTATCAGATATAAAAACTGACTATAAAGCTACTAAAATGGAAAATATTATTTGGTGCAAAATTTAAACAGTGGAAAAATCTAGGAGAATGAACTTGCCATGTGGGCAAGAAATCCATTTATCTTGTTCACAAACACACTTTTAGATTTTATCTCATTTTAAGAATGAGTAAACAGAGGAGATAGCATGAAGACCAAACCTGGCATCTACAAGACTAAGACATTAACTTATAAGGAAGGAATGAAGGGATGGATTACTCCACAAATTATGCTGACAAAGTAGACCAAGTGTTTTGGTATGTGATTTGTTTTGTTTGAGGAGTGTGGTTTTGCTTGGTATTTTAATGAGTAAGATATACATCTCAGAACTTTTATAAAAAAAAATTCCAGTAGCCTGGAATCATTCCACTCCTCATAAACTCAGGTGGCTTAAAGAACATAAAGAGGAGCATCGCAAGAGGAAAAAGCACAATGCATTCAATAAATTCACACAAAGATCTCCTAGGCAATGTTTTGGAAAGCATTACTATTCTATTAGAGAAACAAAAACACAAACACACAGGAGAAATAATGGAATCATAGCCAAAACATTTATAGAAAACAAGAAATAGGGGGGGCACAAAATGAAAGACACATTCCTGGATGAAGTGGGTGGGTGTGCTGGAGGGGCCCTTTCACGAGTGAGGGAGCATCATGGAGGGAGGAACAGAGGCAGGACAGGATCCTGGGTTCTTGAGATATAGATCCAACTGCCCTCAAGCTGGCCTACGGACAAGGGAGCTGGGGATGCAAAGACACTGCTGCAGACACGCATAGACTGACTTCAGGGCTCCCTAACCCACTCCTGTCTTTGATCCAAACAAAGATGGGAAGCACGGCTAGAAAAGGTAAACCAATCTGCCACCAGCAGTACAGAATCCAAATATACGAAATTCAGAATTAAATGCAACAGGGAAGTAGCTCCAAGTGGCCATGGTGGAGAAATAAACTTCAAGAGGCATCTTGGTCTAAGGGACTCCTGAGCTTGGCTTCTGTTGTTCAGGTGGCATTAGAGATTTGGGGCCATGTGGATATCTTGCCTGAGATTTAACATTGCCACAACCCAGGGAAAGGAGGAACAGGAGCCTGGATATAGGTAAAGAAGAAATCCAGGAAATCCTCCTCTTCCACAGAGACATAAAAGAAAGAGGAAGGCCCAAGTACCACCATTTGAAAATCATGGACACTCGTTTAGTTCAATTAGTGACTATATTAGGTTTACATTGTAATCAGCCTGTGGAAAGCTTGGGATGGAGAGAACTTTTCCGTTAAAATAAAGAGAAAGTGATGAGTTAGGAGTTAAAGGATAGGGTAAAGCAGGTACCTCTCAGGAGATTTCATACAGGCAGAACTGTAAGGGGAAAATAGCAGTGATGCTTCCCATCCTCCATGAGTGCAAAATTTCATGTGCCCATAAGTAGCATTTGCTTGAATCAAGTTAGAACATTGTGATCTAAAGCTATACATAACCTGTTGTAAACTCTCACAGGCCCGAGTTGCAGCTCTAAAAGGCTTGGCAGCCTCATCCTTGTCAGAGAGCAGAAACAAAAGTCAAGGAGAAAGGCTTTGCAGACCAGTGCTCGGGGAAGGAGACTGCACCCAAGGCAGTTTTGACCCCAGAAAAGCTATTCCCTCAGATTCATTCAGGCTATTAGTCATGATCCTTTCTGCCTCAACTTTTATGCAAGCATAAAGGAAACACTGAAATTTAGGAAGAGATATATTTCCTGGTTCAAAATATCAGCCTCTCTTCACAGTAACAATGAAAACAAGACATCTTGAAAGAGCATTCAATATGACCATTTTGTAGTTTGTTTGTGGCTTTGAGTTCCTTTTAGGATTTCTCCACAGACAGTATGTTTTTATTTCCTTCTACAACTTAATAAAATATGCTAGTTTCAAGTTTTCTGGACACCTCATGTCCATTTAATTTTTCAGTAAATCTGGTGAAATATTATAATATTGTTTTTGGTTTTTCTCAGGATTTCTTTTTTGGTTTTTTTGGCCTTGAACAATATAAGAAAAATTTCCACTGTATGTCAGCAAGACTTTTTTTTTTTTTTTTAGCAAGACTATTTCTACACCAGCTCAAAAAGATGGATCACTTGAAAGCTAACCGAAGTGGTTTGCAAATAGTCTCTTAAGTGGTCAGTCTGGACAGTGAGATCAATCGGGCAAGGACAGAACGAGCTTTATCAAAATGACAAGCAGGGACAGACCACAGTCCTCAGCCCTGACGTTCAGAAATGTGTTTATTAAGCACATATTTGTGGACTCAAAGCACAAAGGCTGAATAAGTCCTTAGGGTCTTTCTAACTTTCATTTTACAGAAAATTGACCCACGAGCTACTAGGGAAGATAATTTTTCTAGGACCCACAGTGAAGTTAGAGAAACAGAACAAATTTCTAATCTCTGGGAGAAGGCATTTGGGGCACATTTGGGGACAAAGGATTTGTATATGTAATACATAAAAAACACACCAAGAACAATCAAGTGAGCTAATGAAAAATGATAGATCGTGTAATAGTGGGAGATCATGCTACATACTGCAGAAATTTATTTTGAGAGTCATTAGCATATATAGGTTGGTTTCCTTCACATAACCAGAGGGCACAAACCAAGGTAAGACATGTGTCTTTTTAAAAGATCATGGGAGGCTCCAGTGAGTTCCATTTACTTCAATTGGCCAGAGTTGGATCATATAGCCACATACAGACTCAAGGAAAGATAGCAGGTAAATTTAACAGAACACATTAGGATCTCAAGTAAAATCAGAATTCGCTAGAAAAGAAATGAAAATTGCCTAAGAGGAAGACAATTAGCAGTGGCTGCCAAAGATTGAGGCAATACACGAAAGAAGGAAACTTACTGAGCAATACATTAAGAAAAGTTACCCAGTAGTAAGTTACCCAATACTAATTCACTAGTTATAAGTAAAGAAATAAAATAATAATGTGGCATTTGATGCCATATTAGAATGTTAATGTCCTTTCTTTACAAAAGTGACTATAAAAGCTGAAAATCAAAGCATACATTTATGCAGTGAGTCTGGAAGGAATTTTTAAAATAGCTAGTAAATTTTTCATGAACCAAAAATGGCACTTTTGTATGTGTTCTTTAGTTAGCTTTTCTCTGTGTGCACTAAGAAACATGCACAGGTGTTCTTTGCAGCGTTAAATTATAGTGAAGTAGTGGCAAGGACTGAGATCCTTCCATAAAGGAATGGAGAACTAAAATGATACATTCTTTCAGTGAGCACATTAAACCTGGTTCTTGGTCTTATATTCCATAAATCTCCTGACTCTGGTTCCTGCATCCTTGGTACTACACAATGGTACAACAAAAAAATTTTAATGTTCATAATACTGTAATTCTTTGGTCTCCCCACCAATTTCCACAAAAATTCCTTTTCACTGAAGTTTTTGTGAAAACACATAATTTAATGAAGCTTTATAGGACATACAAAGATATGAAATTGGGATACTTGGCTTACTCCCATTTTACATTCCCTTCCTATAATTCCTCCCTCCGTTCTCACCTTATCCAGGATTACTCCACTACAAACTTCCATATCTTTCATCTTCATGCAAAGCTTTTTATATGTCCCATTCAATCTTCAATACAGGCCCAAGTATGCAAGTGTGTGTACACACACGTGCGCGCGCACACACACACACACACACACACCCCTTCAGAAGATTCAGTTTCTTCTAAAACTCATGTAACCTGGATTGAAGTTGAGTATCGACTCCAAATCTTCAATGAAGTACTGTATCACCCCAAACAGCAATTTCCTTCAGAAAATTCGGATGCTAGCAGACAGTGAAAGAATGTTTCTGCCACTTCATTACTAGCCAACATTACTTTCATTGAAATAAATCCCTCCTCAATCCTTAGAAAGATTATTATTAAATTGGTGATGCATTGTATAATCAATGACATGTTAGAGCCCAGTAATACAGCAAATGCAATTCAGTCAAATAATTGCTGAAAAGAGGAAGATAAAGTGGTAAACAAAAAATTATCTGATCATTTTATAGTAAATGATTCTGTGATAGTATGAAAGCCCATCTTTATCTACTTTTACAAATTTGAAATAAAGGAGTATTTGGATATTATAATCCAGCTCGAAGTGGTTGCACTTGTTATAGAGAAGATATTTAAAAGATCAAAATAATAATGGATGACTCTCTTTCTTGCATGTGTTTATTGAAAATGCATATTTTGTAAGCAGAACAGCATATAACAACCATATGGCTAATAATTTACCCAATCGGTAAATCATAGCTGAACCCAGGCATTTACTTTGTTAAAAAGAAATATGGCAATTTATGTAATGATTGAGAAGAATTATGTGTTAAAGAAAAGAGAGCTTCATGTTTTGATTATGTAGGCAAGGGATGAAATTAAAGTGGTGCATACTGATTTATGGCCAAGCATTCTGTAACTATATAGTGAGACCTAGGAAATGCATGTCTGCTTAATTTATACTGTACCTAACCATTTTGAAAGTAGGTGCCATCATCAGCCCTAAGAAGATATACTGTTGATTTGTTTGTTTTAAATCCAGCCCAGACCAGTGGAAACTATGTGAGAAGAATTTTAAATTAGAAAATATGAATGTTGATTTAAGGTTGCTAAGCTGACACTTAAATCGCAAATGATATATAAAGCATGCCATGTTATCTAGCCAAAACTAACACTGCTGGTCCCTGAAGCAACCCTGGTGTTCATCTGGCTGTAGTTACATCTGGTAATTGTCACCAGGACACCGATAGCTAGGAAGAAGTAGAAGCACAATCAATGCACTTACATGATGTCTAGCACTATCCTATCGGCCTGAGTAGGCCTACTCTGGTCATCTGCAACCAAAGGTTGGAAAAATTGAAATTGGATAAAGAGAATGAAGTTCAGAGGGTCGTATTAATGTAAGTGGGCAAGACTCGTACAAAATGCAATAACATAGATATAAGTACCCTAGATACAATCAATCTTTAAATCCTTCTTATAAATCAGATAACTTATTCAGTCATCTCTCAATGGTTGGATATCCATTTTGTAAGAATTTTTAAATTTTATTAGTAATCACACATTTGTAACTTACATATCACATAATTCTAAGAGTAACAGAAGGTAGAAATTATTTGGAATAACAAATAATAGAAGGTACAAATCATTATGCAATAATGAATAAATAATCATCTAGAGCACTTAAATTAGAATAAGATATAAAGACATATGAAATGCAAGAAATGTATAATTTGATCCACAATCTGGACCAGCGCTGCCCAATAGAATTTCCTACAATGATGGAAGTATTCGGTAAGTGTTCTGATAACTGAAGTACGTAACAGTGACATGGATATGAAGTGCTTAATATGCATCTAGTAGATGAAGGACTGTATCTTTAATTTTATTAAATTCAAATTAAAGAGCCAAGTGTAGTTAGTGGCTACTATACTGAACAGCACAGAGTAGATATATTTTTTACAGCTAAGCATTACATTTGGGTGTGCATCATTTTAGTCTAGGACAATAAAAAATGTGATGAGCAAAATTAGCTGGTTAAAGAAAGTATCCTTGTTATTCGTGGAAGCAGATTCTTACTCATTCTAAATGTCTTAGAAATATGTGTCATAGACCTTATCCATACAGTGAATAATTCCTTGATGTTAAAGCACACAGTAATGTTATTTATTCTTCCCTTTTTTTTACATAAAATCCAAATCATTGCCACAGATGCAATACAAAGTCAAGAATGAAAATGTCATAGAAAATTAGAATATATGGTGTGGTAATCTGACTAGAAACAATGAAACTGAGAAAATCTAGACTACTAGCTAGAGAGGCCTATATCTTTATCCTACACACACACACCATTTCTGAAACACTAGAGTAAAACTATATTAAGTACTATTCATAAATGGAAAAGCACACAGCTATTGAAACAATGTTTTTGATTAACAATATCAGGGAGAAATTCTTATAAAAATTTATGATAAACCAGGAGAACATAAAACTATACTTATGATAAAACTTGTTATGTAAAAGCTAAATACATAGAATATTAGTATTTTATATTACACATAAAATTGAACTGGAAGCAAATACATCAATAGGTAAATTTCAGTTATTTCATAGGATTTGGACTGATGTTTCTTCATTATATTTTTAAATATTTGAAAGTATATATTTTAAAAATGTTATTAATATAAAATGCAGTGTCTTTTTTTTTTCTTTTTCTTTTTTTTGGTGCCAGGGATTGAACTCTGGTCCTTGTGATTGCAAAGCAGGCAGCGGAACCACTGAGCTAAATCCCCAGCTATTATTATAAAATGAAAACAACAATATGATAATAAATATTTGTTTCTATCATGCTACAATTTTGTACAACTACCATGACATTTTATATGATTAATTTAAGTATAGCAGAAACACTTAGTTCACCTAACAGACTTAGTAATAATATTACAAGCATGGGATGCTAGCTGCTAATATTCCACTAGGAGTATTGTCCTTTTGTCCAGGTCTCAGACCATGATGTGGGCTTCATTTGACTTTTTACTCTAGAAGACTGATGCATTAACTTCTTCAGAAAAATCAGATAAATGAGAGCAAGCCTTACCTCATGAGTTGTTAGGAGACTGATAAAATGAGATGAATTAAATAAATCGATACTAGAATAATTAGCATACATGGAGGCTCAATGAATATAGATCACCTCTATTTCCTTCTTGTTTTTCTACATAAATAGGAAATGTTCCCATAGAAACCTGTAAGATACACTTACAAATGTTTCATTTACCATAAAAAGCAAATATTTTTAAGAATATTGTGAAAGATCACTTTTTAAAAAAACATTTTATGACAACTTCTTCATTACAATCTATCTTTCCAGATCTTACCTAGGAAAAACAATAGTTCCGAGCTCTCTTGACTGTTACCCTACGAAGATAGGTCATAGTCAATAGACTGACACAGAACAGTTCCTGGGATGATTCTTAGGACCATTTAACAAGGGTTAAAATACAAACTTCACGAGACCAGAGATTCTTATGTGGTCTAATGTAGCAGAGAATTACTGGAGAATTCTTATTTCTTTTGTACACTCCTGGACCCAAAGACTTGTATCAATTTAAAAATAAGAAATCTGTTTATTAAATTTTTTCAAAAAAGAAAAGAGTAATCCCAAAATGACAAATATTAAGTGCTAATTTAATCATTTTCTTTGCAAAATATGCAGGAATTTTAATGAAGTTTTACTAAAACCCTTGCATACATTCAAACTGTTTACACAGAGTCTGATAAATAAATAACTGGAAGTTAGGAAGAGACAACCAGAGGAAGAAAAAAGAGAAGCAAGAAATAATAGGTGTAAAGGTAACCTGAAGAAACTGTTTTTACATGTAACATGTTAGATGGCTCTATAATTGGAAGCCTGAAATCAGGATGACAAATTTATCTAGAGGAGAGAGTGAGAGACACTGAACGTATCAGAAGATTTTGAAAAACACATTCTGTCATGTAGACTTTTTTCCTCGCTTATGACCAGCTGCATAATGCAAACTTCTTCTTCAGAGCAGGAATTATTTTATTATGAAACATATGTATGCAAGAGAATAATCCAGTTGATTTCCATCATTTTGTTTTAAATATTTTGGTGGAAATATCAAAACCAATCACAGTTAAAGTGGCAAACGAATTAGATGCAGAGCTATACCAACTTAAAAGGCTTAAAATATTTTAAAATTAATATATGACAATATGTAGAAAAGCAGCCTTTAATTTTAATAACACTCAGCTATTTTAGAAAATATGCTTTTTAAAATGTACACACAAATGAGATGTTGACTTGTATCACAAACTTAAGCTATGTCTATAGTGAGTAAAATGTCCCCTAAATTCTAAAAGAATTTGTCAAATAAATATTTGGTCATGAGTGAAGCCACTCACCTCCTGTTTCTGGTCCCCCTTTCAAGCATCACCTATGAAGTCTGGCATAGGTTTATGGTTTGCTTTGACAAATAAAATATGAGCAAGCTGATATATGTCACTTCCAGGTGGATGTTGTAAGAGTCAGCTGAAGATTGGTAACTTCCCTTTTCCTCTGTGCCATGACAATCAGTGATACTTCAGATAGGGAAAAACCTGTCAGCTTGGATTCCTGAATGACAGCATCACAGAATCAAGGGCCAACTGAAACCTAATAATAGTGACATTATGTGAATGAGAAATAAGTCTTGTCATTTTAAGTCGGACACTTTGTGCTGGTCAACCTAGCCTACCTTGATTAACACTCAGAAGGTTTTCTGCCCCAAACACTCATCACCAGATGACAAAAGTTTAAAAGTAGTAATATGGCTGAAGAGGTCATCTTTAAAGGACAAAAATTGTGGGTTTCGGTCCACACTAAGGTGTAAGGTCTTTGCCCAAGAGCACATCACCAAGGAAAAAGTTAGAAAATATCCTAGGAAGATTAAATGTGCATGCACATAATGAGGAGCACTGTATATTTGCATCATGTTTCAAATATTTCAAGGCATATTCATACAATATCTAATTTGATCTTCAAAACTGTACCACCTGATCTTGGGATTTTTGCATCCTCTTTACAAAAACATTTTCAGTACTACCTATGAAACTTAAGAGAATAAATTTCATAGCTTCATATTTTTCTTGTTATTGATGTGTATTATTACATACAAATATACTGTAATGTGAGGATTGTATGAGCTGTTTTCCCTCCAAAAATTTAATATGTTAAAACTGTAACCTCATTGTGACTATATATGGGGACACTCTCTTTAACCAGGGAAATGAGACTAAATAAGGTCACAAGTGCTACTCCCTAATTCAGTATCACTTGTGACTTAGAAAGAGAGACAGACAGACAGATACACCAGGGATGAATAGGTACAGAGCAAAAATCATATGAGCACAGCAAGAAGGCTACAAACCATAGAGAGAGGCTTCAAGAGAAACCAGACCTGCTGAGACCTTCATGTTGGACTTTCAAAGCTCTATACATATGGGAAATAAATTTCTGTTGTTTAAGCCACCAAGTCTTAGTATCTTTGTTTTAGTTTAGATACTAAGTATAATCTTAATTTTCTTGTGTTGTCTCATGTTTCTGAGTTCAAACTCCTTGAAGCTATGAATTCAATCATTATTTATTGAGCAACCATCATTCAATAGATCTGACTATACTGTCACTCAAATTTAGTATTAGACTGACCTGGAATGGTAGTGCAGTTACTTCTTAATTTAGTGATCTGTTAAATATGATCATATCTACATACAATCAACCTTATCTCCTTTTTCAAAAATATGATCAAATTGTTTTAGGCTGTAGTAGCAATTAAATCAAATAAATCCTATGCTGAATCAATTAATTGTCAAAAAATCAACCAAATAATTATGGGGTCTGCACAGACTAGAATTAATCATATGCCATGAAAATTTACCATAAATCCTCTTAGAGCTTCATAAAATTAAAAATTATAAAATATACTTTATAAGGTACTTTTTCCTGGAAGTTTTTATCATAACAGTTTTTCTGTGAAAGCAGTAAAATCGTAATGAGTTCTCAACATAGTCCCTAATGTGCTAATCATAATAGAATGAACAATCAAGGTCTCAAAAACCTGAATTCATAAGACAAGTGCACAGAGACATTCATTGTGTAAGGGAGTAATTGGTGAAAGAATTATAGCATCTATGGAAGATTTGAAATAAAAGAGGGAAAGAAATTCACAGATGTCACTTAAAATTGGCATCATATTGAAAGATGATCCTAAAGCAATACCAGAGTGAATAATAAGAAAGAGATAAGAAATTTCTACATTTTGCTTCTCTCAGAAAACATCCATAAATAAACAAGTGTGTATTTACATATACATTTAAATACATACATACAAAGGAGTGGGTATCACAATTGACTTCCTACTAAAAATACTGATAAAATTAGACAAAATACATGCAAGAATTCTGATTATGTATTGAAAAACAAAAGATATATGCCTGTGATCCTTAAGAGAAAACATACAAGAAGGTTAGCACCATGTTCACAGGAGCATTCTGTCTGGGATAACACCCAATGCTATGAGGAGGAAGCAAATAGGGAGCAGCCATCTCAGTGCTCACAGAAAGCCAAGTTCAGAATTTCAAGGCTACTGAAACAGTTGGACTTTATGCAGAAGAACTGAGAAGAACAAATTGTGCAGAGAAGATGCTGCTTCTTCTAACTTTGGCTAGGGGCTAAGCCGGGCATGCAATATGTAAAAATCCACAAGACATACTGGTAGCCGAGAGCTGAGTGGGTATTTTGAACTTCACGTGGTGTTAGAGAGAGGCTAGAGAGAGAAGTGACCTAGTTATGGCAATGGTTATTTAGTCAAAACACCACAAATGCCAACCCTTAGGAGTAAAACCTATGCCCTATAGCCAAACCTATACAAACCTAACAAAGGCAAAAACCTTGTCTCGTTTTTCAAGAAAGGCAGGCTGTCATGTGCAGTGCATTATTTGGATAGGTCTGTAGCCTTGGAAGCTTGAAGAAAACTAAGTTTGATAGGCTGAATCTAGTCTAAAAGTAATTAACTACCTGAAAAAATAAAAGTTAACATTATATAAAGAAACAACGTTCAGAATTCCAGAAAAACAGCATGAGTAAGATCAAGGAATCAATGGAAACAATATAAAAAATATGAAGAGACATGAAACTGTGATCCAGAATTGGAAAAAAATGATTTTCCAGATGTTAACATACATGTGTGTGTGTGCCAGTGTATATTAGAACGTTTTATTATTAATTAGGTGCAACAAAACCAAAAGATGATTAACTTTGAAAAAATTATTTTTTATTTTCATATATATCAAGAAAAGGGGCACACCATGCCAAAAGGGAACCATGAAGGGATTCAACAGGCTCAATCAGAGGGTAAAAGATGAGCAGGATCTTCTATTGTAGTTTCTGTGGGAACCAATGGACAATGCAGAGTATGGAGGCTTGTAATTGACTGGTTTGAATCATTTCCATGGAATCTGGGGAAAAGGTCCTATCTTTGGTTGCCTGGAAACTGGTTCTGAGTTCTGGGGTGATCAAAGTGGGTAAACTTTGGCATACATGATGACAGCCCAATGACTACAGGCTCAGGACTTGTATGTGTGTGTGTGTGTGTGTGTGTGTGTGTGTGTGTGTGTGTGTGAAATATATATATATGAATTAAATCAGGAATCTGTAGGTGGACAACTTACTTTCTGGGCCCCCTTCTGTCTTAATCAGAAGAAATCTTTCTCTTAATAAATCTTCCTACTCTTAAAAAAAAAAAGAACATATAATGAACTTTACTTCAGTAACAAATAATCCCCCAAAATAATTTGAAAGACTTAGATAATTCTCAAAGGAAGATGTACAAATGATCAATAAGCACATGAAAAATCAAACTAAAACAAAATTAATTCACAGGACATGACTTTCATCGAAACGGTCAAAATTTTTAAAATTGATAAATATTGCCAAAAATATGCAGCTCCTAGAAATCCTATAAAAATATAGTGTTGGCAAGCATTGTACCACTGAGGTACACTCCAGCACCCAAAATATAGGATTGGAAGCATAAAATATTTTAGTTTTCTTTAGATAACTATTTGGTAATTTTAAAGATATAGGTAAACATAGGTCCATCCTATGAGTAAGCAATTCTACTCCTCCATATTTATCCAGGAGTAGTGAAAATATATTTTCACCCCAAAATTGTATAAGAATATTTATAGAATTTTGAATCATAATCACATAATAATGAAAAAGCAGAAGTAACACATAAGTTGGCATTGAGTAGAATGAAAAGCAGGCTCTGTTGTGGATAGTAACCAATGGTGTGCTGGAGCTAGCTCATGCTGGGACAAAACTAATTGTGCTAGGGTCAGGAAACATTCTTGGTGACTGAGGACTTACAGCAACTTGCAATTACCTAGTCTCAGAATTTTGAAATTAGCTAGCCATGCAGAGATATTTTGGTTTGAAGGCCAGTTGTTAGACATTGGTCAGCACATCACTGAACACAACCCAAAAAGAAAAAGAAAAAACTCCTTGTATCTAACAACACGGCTGAATCTCTGAATTTCAAAAGCATTGTGCTGAGTAAAAGCAACCAAGTACAAAACACCAGTATAAATACTTTGTTTATACTGAATTCACGTAGAAGCTCTAGAACAGGAAAATCTGCTCTGTGGTCATAAAAAAAACAAGACAATAAAACAAAACAAAACAAATCTGCTATTTACAGGATCGTTTTGTGAATTCTGCCAGTTAATTTCAGTTGTCAAAGTAACTGGCTTAAGAGACTCCTGGGAAGGTGACCGGATGCGATTCCCCCAGAGCTCCTCAGCAATGGGCTAATCCACTCAGGCTCATGGTTGAACGTCCTGTTAGGAGGTGGGGCTTGGTTGGAGGTAGGTTTTTCTCAGAAGGTTCTTCTCTCCCTGACGCTCTTCCTCTATGCGCTGCTTCCAATAGGCCATGAAGTGAGCAGCTTTGCCCTACAAACCCTTCTGCCATGAAGTTCCTCCCTGGCAGCTAGCTAATCATTGCCTGAAACCTCTGAATTAGTGAGCAAAAATAAAACCTTCCTCTATAATGTTGTGTACTTCAAGTGTTTGGTCCCAGTGACAAAAAGTGAACCAATACAAAACTTTCTTGAATCATGAAAATGTACTGTTTAATATATGTAAGTCACACAGTATATGCGTTTTTCAAAACTCACTGGAGTACACATATCTGTGTATTTGATTGACATAAATTTTATCTTCACAAACTCTTCACATGTATTTCATATATATTTTCACATATAATGCTAAAAAGCATAATTTGAAATTCTTAACAAAACATAAGTAGAACAGATTATTAATATGGCCAATGGATAGAATAATGGCATTGATTTACATAAAAAATAGCACTCTGCCACTATCCCTGCTGGTGCTACTCTACTACTACAACCGCTACCAGTACACATATTGGACATGAGAAAAAACAAACTTAAATCACTTTTGCAAAGATTTCCTCCAATAAATCAACACACCTATGGATAAATTGCCAGCTAAAATGTATGACTTTCTAACTAACAGATATTTTGGATAGTGATACATTTTTCCTTTGATTTTTGGAGTGCTATTTTTTGGCCCAATTGTGGCACATTACAAAAACATGCATATGGTTTAAACTCCAAAACCATGTGACATGAGAATGTAGAGTGATTGAGAAAATTCAGTCTTTTTTACACCTTTTTATTTATCAAAGGTTTTGGAGTGTCTCTTCCTGAAATTCAAATGAAAACAAAGCTTCCTTTCTCCAGTTTCAAAGCATACTGTTTATACCTCCATATAGCATTTATTTTATTTTGCTGTGTTTTATGGGTACTTTATAGCATATTTTATATCTCCATCAAATTAGTTGTACCTTAAGGGCAAGGACTAGCCCTGTTCATTCTTTTGTCTCCAAGCATACACATAACAGGCAAGTTTATACATGATTCCAGGGCCTCTAAATGTCTGATAAACTGAATTGGTTTCTCTCCAGAATAGTTTTATATGACATGAGTAACATTTCTGCATGGCAAAGGTTTCAATCATCATTTTATATGGCATAAACTCATGTAAGATTATAAAGTAGGTCACAAATTTCTTTCGCAACTCCATTCAGCCAAACTGTCCCCTTCTTTGGGTGTCAATAACACCAGATAGACAGACAACCTCTAAGAGTCAGGAAAAAAGGAAGGAGAGGAGAGAAGAAATCGTTGACGAATGTTATTAGCAAACGGCTATGTTTAATAATCTCCCTTTGCTTTCCTGTCATACTTGTTGTTCAGAGTCCAGCTTATTTTGCTTAGTGATGATTTACAGTTCCTTTCATTACCACACAAGAGAGAAGGAATAGGGTGGGGGGAAGGAAGTTTAAGAGATTGTAATGGGTAATGAATATGACCAAAATATACACAATGAAACTCGATATTTTGTGACATTAATGGCCCCTAATTTTTAAAAAAGAGAAAAAATGTCAATGTGTCATTATATGTTCTTTGCCATTTTCTCATTTAATTTTCACACCGAGCCTGTAAACTGACTTTCAGATATATAGTTGCTGACTCAAAATTATGAAGATAGTGGGTCGCAAAACCAGTTCTTACTTTAAGCCTATGTTCTTTCTTTTCAAAGAATGGCCACAAAGCTCATCGACTTCTGATCACTGAAGAAGCACAGAGAAAATGAAGTCCCACATGCCAAGTAATGACATATTTTATGGGTGACTCCTGAAAAATATTGCCCTAGAAAATTAATTTCTGATATGAACAAATGTTTGACAGTTCCTAGTTTTCATCGTTATTTAGAACTATCATTTAATTTTATAATTTCTATTCATTTTCATTATAATTATGTTGTTAGTGAACAAAATAATGTTGCCAAATAAAGCCATTGAAATTTATCAAAAGATCTGAATTCATTGGAATGATCAAAATAATTTATAGGTGCACATAAGATTAGATTGAGTAATAAAATCGTATTCTCAAAGCAAAGACTTTATTCTTAGGCAATTTTATAAAAGTCATAATAAAATGGATGAGACTAGTATATATAAAAAGAGAAGATCATTTATTTTTGACATGACAGTTATAATGATTTCTCAAATTAAAAACAAGGAAAAAAGATTTATAATGTATTTACATTGTATAATAAATGGCCACCATATTCAAAAATTTTAATAACGAATGTTGGCAACTTGGAGGAAATTTCTGTATGTCTACTTTTAGATGTATATTTGTATATTTATTAAACCCCAAATAATTTCTATCAATTGTCACCTTAATTATGTTAGTTGGAGCTTTCTAACAATCCCTACTTAAATTTCCTAATAAGATCTTCAAGATTAGCCCTGTGAATTCCAGTGTCTTTATGTACTAGTCAGTAATTGCTACTGTTAATATTTTTCATTTTAGCTATTCTATTAAGTGTATTATTGTATAGAATTTTAGTTTTAAATTAATTTCCTTAATGACAAACGGCATTGAGCATCTTTTCATTTGTCATCTATGTACCTATTTTTAAGTGAAATGTTTGTGAGTTATCTTTTGCTTAAGTGTTTTCTTATTGTTGAATTATAAATGTTCTTTTGTAGTCTGGATACCATAGGCTTACCTATATTTTCTTTTAGTCTATAGTTTCTCTTTTCCTTCTCCTAACAGTGTTTTTCACAGGGCACAATTTTTTTCACCATCAACTTATCTTTTCTTTTATGGATTGATCATGCTTGTTATATCATAGCTATAAAGAGAATATCCTTAACAAACTCAAGTAGTTTCATGCAGATTTTCTCCAGATATTCTTCCACAGGTTTTATTTTAAATCTTTTTTATTTAGTTCCACAATCTCTTTTGAATTTATTTTGTATGAGACACTAGGTAGATGTTGAGATTTATTTTTTAAGAAGATATTTAATTGTTCAAGCACCAGTTGTTGACTATCATTTTTTCTGTCAAATTGCCTTTTTGACTTTGTTAAGAAGCACTTGGCATATGTTAATGGGGCTATTTCTGGATTAGCTCTCCTGTTCCAGTGGTTTACCTATTTGTCAATACCACATTGTCTTGATTATTGTAGATTATGGTATATCTTGAAATTATACAATGTGAGTCCTTGAATTTTTTCTCTCTTTTTAGAATTATTTGTGGGTATTCTAGTTCTTTTGTCCTTCCACATAAATTTTAGAGTCAATTTATCAGTACATACAAATGATGTTTGTTGGGATTTTCAATGGGAATGCCTGAATATATAGATCAAATTGGGAGGAATTAGCTGCTGGGAATCACTTAATGTTCCAATCCATAAACATGGTATTTCTCTAAGTTTATTTAGATTCTCCTTTAAATGTTTCATAGAATTTTGTAATTTTAAAAATATAGATCCTGTGCACATTTTTAGTCATATCTAAGCTTATTTTATATTCTTCATGAAAATATTTATAAATTTTAATTTTTAATTATTCACTGCTTATATATAGAAATATGATTAAATTTTATTACCCTCATACACTACCACTTGCTAGACTAAGTTATTAGATCTAGGAGATTTGATGTACATTTTTGAAATTTTCTATTTGGGTGCTGAGGCAGGGTCTCTTCTTCCTTTCTAATCCATCATTTTGCCTTATTTTCTTGAATGAGTGAGTACTTTCAGTGTAATGTTAAATAGGAATGATAAGAAAGCACATCCTTCCAACTTTCCAATTTTAAGGAAAACTAATCTCTCACTAAAAAACATGACATCAATGTAGACCTTTTCAGAAATGTCCTTCATTAGATTAAAGGAGTTCTATTCTGTTTTCTGCTTCCATCCTGATTGGATTTGGATTGCACTGAATGCTTTTCCTGTATCTACTGAGTTAATTATGTTGTGTTTTCATTTTTGTTGTTGGTCTACTAATATGGTACACATATTAAGTTCACTTCCATTGGATGTTGAACCCTTTTAATTATGAGATGACTCTCACTTGTTCTAGTGTGTTAGCTAAATATGTTGCTACATTTAAATTGAAATAAAAATTACTACCTATGTTCACAATGGGATATTATGTATAGTTTGTTTAGTTTTTATGTTAATGCAGTGCATAAGAGAAATCCTATCTTCTGAAAGACACTGTATGGAAAAGGTATTAGACCATCATTAAATGTTGGGTTGAATCTAGAAATGAAATTATCTAAGTCTGAAGTTTTTATTTTGTGTAGGTTTTTATTTATAGATTCAATCTTTAATACATATAGAATATAAGAGCTTTCAAGTTGCACACATACATGTATCATTGTAAGTTTTAATAGTGTATTTATTGCAAGGCTTAGTAAGTTTCATATCAATGTTTTAATACTATGTAGGTACAGTATTATGTTCAGTATTCTCTTACTAGCTTTTAAGTGGTGGTGAAATAAGTAATTAGCTTATCACTCTCACTTCTGATATTAGTAGACTTTTAGCTTCTCTCATTCTCTGTTATTTTGTTTTTCAATCTGGTTAGAAGTCAATCAATTCTATTTATCTTTTCAAGGAACCCAGTTTTCTTTTGAAAGATTGTTCAGGGTTTTTTAATTTTCAAATTTACTGATTTCTGATCATACATGTATGGCAATTTTTTTTTCTTTCCTTTAGGCTTTTTTTTTTTTTTTTTTGGTACCGGGGATCGAACTCGGGTCCTTGCGCTTGCACAGCAGGCGGTGAAACCACTGAGCTAAATCCCCGGCCCTCCTTTAGGTTTTGTTAGTTCTTTTTTAATGACCTGGGGGTCATTAAAGTGAAAGTTTAGACCACTAATTCAAGACTTTTCTTCCTTTGTGATATAAGTATTTAGTACAAAATTTCCCTTTAAGCATTGCTTTATCTGCATCTCTCAAATTTTAATATTTTTAAAATTTATTCAATCGATTTTCTTGGAGACTCCTCCTTTGACCCTTGGATTATTTAGAAATTAGTGGTTTAATATCCACATGTTTGGGGAATTTTCTAGGTATTTCCTCATGATTTCTATTTTAATTCCATTAGAGTTTAAGAACATGTGCAGTATGATATGATCCCTTCCTCTTTCTCTTTCTCTATTTTTTAAGTTTTAAGGTCTGCTTTGGTGAATATTCTCTGCCATATCCACTGGGACTGCTATATGAGAACATTGTCTCTTCTTGCCATTTTTATTCCAGTTCTGATGAAAGTGTTTGAGTGTGGGATGCAATAGAGTTCCCTGAACTGCATTATAAAGATCTTGGAGCTGAGAACTGTTATTAATCAGCCAGGTACGGCTGTATAAACTCATAATCCCAGCACTCTGGGAGTCTGAGTTAGGAGGATTGCAAGTTCCAGGCCTGCATGGACAAGTTAGCAAGATCCAGTTTCAAAAAACACAACAACAACAAATTAAACAAGGCTGGAAATATAGTTCATTGTCAAAGCCTGGGTTTCCATGACAGGTACCTTGAGAAAAGAAAGGGAGAAAGAGAGAAGAAAAAAGAAAAAGGAAAAGCCTTTCAGTCCAAGCTAAAAGAAAAAAATGTTGAGACTGCAGAAGCAAAGTTATTGTTTTGTCCCTATTTTAATTTCTTTCTTTCTTTCTTTCTTTTTTTTTTTTTTTTGATACCGGGGATCATCAAACTCTGGTCCTTACACTTGCGAGGCAGGCAGCAGAACCATTGAGCTAAAGCCCCAACCCCCTATTTTAATTTCTTTTATTCTTTATCCATGTACAATGGAGAAGTTGCAGAAAATGCACCAAGAAACCTTTATTTCTTCCTCTTATCCTCTATTTAAAATTCAAGAGGCTTAGTAGAATGGCAAGCATTTTCTAAGTTTCAGTGTATAGTTCCTTAAAGCCACTTTCAAATCTGTGTTAAATAAGAAAAATGAGATTTGGTTTTACCTTCAAAGAACAAGTGATACAAAACAAACATATTGCCCACATATAAAAACAAGGAAGGAAAGGGGAAAATTAAGCAAAGCAAAAAATGAACACTTCTTGAATGAGAAAAAACGTTAGAAGCAAATTGAATATAAACACCTATATAAATATTCTCCTATAAGATATCTCTAATTCTAGATGAATGTAACTGATAAATATAAATTGCATATCTTGTAGCATTTTTACTTTTATTCCTAAAATAATTGTTGAGCTATTTTATAAATGTATAGACCATCTTTATTTTTGGAGCAGTATCAAGTCATCTAGAAACCATTAAATGTTGAGTGAAAAATTATTAAATCACACTTGACATTGTTGATAACTTCATTTACTTTTACAGTTTAAGAACAGAAGAGTTTTCTTGTCTTTACAATTTGTATTCTGTTTATGTTTTAAACCACAAGAAAATGGTGTTTATATCTTACCTAAATCATTAAAAATTCCCCTCATGTGTTTGCAATGCCATTTGCTGTTTCTGAAAAGATATCACCTTTATATTCAAATTTAAAATACTCTACATCCTATTTCTTTTAGCAGTGCATCACTTCTATTGGAAAGAAAAGAGAAAATACTGTATTTGGTGTGCCACTTAGTGCATTTCAATTTCCTTCACCATATGTTAGAGTTTTGCTCCAAACACCATCTCTGCTGTCTCCTAGAGCTGCAAAGGAGGTAAAAGAAAGCCTACATTTGGGTGTTGTCCTCAAATCCAAAGGCTTGTTCTTGACCAGGTTTAAAATATAGGTTTATTTGTTGTGTTCTAAATTACCTTACAAGATCGTTATAATCATTTTTTCCTTCTCACTTTCTTCCTTTAAATGGTGGTGTCTTTGGAGAGAAAGAATCGTATAGACAAAAACAACTTTGTCATAGGAAGCTGTGACATTTATTCCTCATTTTCAGCTCAATTTTCAAGGGAGCTCAGTCCACATCTCACTTTGGCAGGAACCAAGAGTTTTTCCTGACATGTCAGCCTATGCAGTGAGATGTAGCTAAATTAGTATATTAAAACATCTTCACTTTTAGAAAATCAGTATTATCTTCTTGCAACATCTTCAGGTGAAAACACAAATAAATAGCATGAAATTGGCTATTTACCACTTCAGCTTTATAATATGCTTCTTGGTATAAAAGTGAAAGTATTTGATTACCATAAGTAGCTTTCTGATATGACTTTTCTCTACACTAAGAAAAAGAGAACCCAAACTTCCATCAATGATTCCTTGACTACTTACAACACAGAGATGAGCCTTAAAATGAGTTAGAACTTGGGACGGTATTTCTCAACCAGTTTTTTCCATTCACAAATACTTTTTCACAGATAAATTTATATTGATGCAATTTTTTGAGGGAGACATATTACTTTGAAAATTACATGTAATTCGAGCTGCCAGGTTTAGTAAATAAAAACATGCAGTAACAAGTTAAGTTTTAATTTCAGATCAACAATGAGTAATTTTTTAGTAATTGTCCCAAATGTTGCATGAATATGCTTAGATTAATTTTCACTAGAATTAAAATTGAGTTCAAGTTCTGAGAATAGTAGATCAGATGCAGGATATAGAAATAAAAGTTGATAGAAGCTTCTTGTTTAGAAGGAACTATATAGAGAACTTTGCTACCTATAATAATAAAAAGGAAATATCAACTGAGTCAACAAATACAGTTGGGAGAGGGTCACTCCCTTGTGTTGAGGTGATGTTGAATCTGTTCCTCTCTCTGGTGAAACATTTGAGTGGTTCCCTCTATTCAGTGTTTGATTTTAAGCAATTTAATTATTTTTAAAACCTAAGTTATAGAGACATACAAGGGACATTTCTTTAAGTCTCTGCCCTGAATCATGTCCTTCAAGAGCTACAAGGACCCACTTTTTCACCAATGAGAGTTCCAGTGTCACCGAGAGGACATCCACAAGGCACAGGCTATAGTTCCACAACTGCGGAATGTGCCTCCAGGGCCAGCTGGTTAAGATGTTATATTAGAAGACAGAGAAACAAACCAGGTAGCGTTTAACACGGGTGACTTAGAAATGGGGGGCTACGCCTGTAACATGCACCTTGAGAGACATAAAGGTGTGTGGATCACTTCCAAATACTCTGGTCACTAAAGCAGTACATGATGCTTGGTTTCTCTTAATGCACTCATTTGTTTCAAGATGGTAATTGATTAACAAAATCATAATGTACAAAAGATTGATTTTAATAGAGTCACTCTTTCCTAAAGAAGAGGAAGTTATTGTACCTGAGGTGGGACTTCTTCAACCAAGTTCCTTGAATTCTTCTTGGTTACAGCTTGATTGAAGCTAGAAATAAGAACATGAAAGCTAAGTGAAGGTGCTCCAAAAAAAAATCCCACATAAAGGAAATAAGGAAAGTAAGGCTTGTGTAAGAACACAGTATTTTGTACAAGTACTTTTACAAATATTTTTCTTTTAATTCCCCAAGTCTTCCTCATGCTAAAATATATTCTTTCTTTGTCACCCTGTCATATGTTTATTCATCCATCTATCCATCCATTCATTAATTTGACAATATATAAAAGATCATTTAATTTTCACATAGCATTTCAATGCACACATATACACACATTCGCAAAAGTGTGTCTCTTGACTTTTATCCTTCTACATCCCGATAATTCACGTTTGTTGAAGTAATGTGAAAAGGCATCACAGTGACTAAAAGATGTCAGGAGTACTAGAATAGCTGTACTATGAATAGTTACTCTTTCTTAGTGGTACAAGTTAGACAAGAGTTGAAGAATATTAGTCAATAATTTCTATTTCTCCCAGTTTCACACTGCAGAATATGATTGCTTCTCTGCATGTGAGTGTGGGCATGGTTTTCTGTTGTAGGTGTTAACTTTGCTTAGTCTTAAGGGCATTTCAAGTAGATGGGACATAGTTTTATCAGTTATTAATCTATTTTCCCACATGGGACCATCCATTATATTGATTATAATGAGAATAATGAATTTGGCTAGAAGTAATATATACTGGCAACAGATGACATCATAGGGATAAATAGAGTCAATTACATACTTTTTTCCCCTTCCTTCTTTCCTTCCTTCATTCCTCCCTTCCTTCCTTCCTTCCCTCTTACCTTCCATTTGCTTTTCTTTTCTTTTTATTTAATTTTCCTTACTTCCCCTAGTACAGCAATGCGAGATCAGGAAATAGCTTTTATCTTAGCTCCTATATTAGTTTGGTTGGCTGCTATGACAAAATACCACCCACTAGATGGTTAAATAACAATAATTTATTGTTTGAGGGATGTAGAGTGTCAAACTCCAAGATCAAGATGGCAGCCAGTACTGTTGGTTTCTTCCAAAGGCTGTGAGGAAGAATCTGCTGCAAATTTCTTTTCTGGTGCCTAGTGATTTAATGGCCATTGCTTCTATTCCTTGATTCACAGATCTCTGCCTTTATCTTCACAATAGTACAATGGCCCCTTGACTTATGTACTCGATTGGTTCCTGAGGGAGGATTAGCTTTACATCAATACAGGCAAGTTCTGGATGTTTACCTGGGTACACACTATAGGTAACAAGAGGCAGATGAATCTTCCATCAACTTATTTAATCCAAGTTGTTCGTATGTCAGGCTGGTCATAACTTGAGGGTCCAGTGTATTCTCCTGGATTCATAGCTGTTTCCAAATCTCCCCACTTGGTAAGGAAACCATTTTGGAGTAAGAGTAACCCTAACAGCCTCATCTTCGGTGAGTGTCTTCAGTTGGGCTCTCTCGGCTACCTTGATGTCCAAAATCAATACAAAATATTTACTTTCATGGTTAGTTTTGACTCTGGCGAAGAGCCAGAAATCACATTATAAAGGATCCAGTGAGTGAGGTAGATGAAGACACCATAAAGTTTTACAAGCTTGCCTTTCTGTTCAGTGGCACTCAGTTGCAGCATTTACCAAATTTTGCTCATGTCTTTTTATCATTAATTAACTTTATTAGTATAATTTAGATATACATAAAGATAACATTCATTGTATAGAATTTGTACCTGTATGTGATATATCTTGATTCATATTTTTCCCATTCCCCTCTCCTCCCTTCTACTCCTCTTCCCATTATTATTTGCAAGAGCTTTGTTTGCATTTTATCTTTCTTTTCTTATTTTATTTCTTTCCCTTCCTTCCTTTCCCTCTCCCCACTCCCATGTGCCCCTTTCCATTTGAACATTTTCTTCCTATTTCACAATATCTATTATAGATTTTGGTCCTTATTTACACTTTCGGTCTTTTATACCAGAGAAACCATGTGATATTTGAATACGCATGTCTGATTTATTTCACTTAAGAGTATGGTCTCAAGTTGCCTCCATTTACCTAGAAATGTGTCAAGCTTATCCTTCTTTGTGTTTGAGTAGTGCTCCATTGCATTAAAAACCTACATCTTCCTTAACCATTCATCAGTTGATGAGCATTTGGGTTGTTTTCAAGAACATGGGTGAGCATTTATCACTGTGGTATCATGTTTTAATTCTTTTGGGAAGATACAGAGAAGAGGGATAGCTGGGTCAAATGGAACTTCTAGTCCTAGTTTTTTGAAGAATCTCCACACTGATTTCTACAGTGGTTGTATCAGTCTACACTCTCAACAGCAGGGAGAAGGGTTCCTTTTTCCCCACAGCCCCACCAGGATTTGTCATTGATTGATTTCTTGATGACAGTAACCATTTTTTCTGGAGTGAGAAAGTATCTCAACATTGTTTTAATTTGGATATTTTGAGTGACCAGTGAAGTTGAACTTTTTTTCATATATTTGTTTGCCATTTCTCCTTCCTCATCTGAGAAGTGTGCATTCATCTCAGACGTCCATTTTGGGTTGGGTCTTTAAATTTGGAGGGATTGGCTTTTTTCAGTTCTTTGTATATTCTAAATATCAGTCTTTTGTCTGAGGAACAGTTGACAAAAATATTTTCCCATTCTCTTCATTGTCTCTTTACTCCGCGTGTGATCTCTTTTGCTGTACAAAAGCTCTTAATAAGATGAGATCCCAATTGTTGATTCTTTGTAATGCTTGTCATGTGATCCTGGATTTGTTCACAAAGTCTTTGCCTACATCTATGTCTTCAAGATTACCACCTATTCTCTCTTTCAGCATATGTAGTGTCAATCAAATCTTGTAAAGACATTTATAAAACAGAACTCCTAAAACTGCTTCAAAAGGTGGCAAGAACAATGGGATAAATGTGTTTGACGTGGGCGGGGAAGAATCTTGAGGGTGATTGGCAACATGTCTTTTACTGTAATAAATTATTAAATTTAAACATACACTCTATAGTTTCATCACACCTCATGATTTCATTACCACCCTAAAGGACATATCTCCAAAGAAAATTACATTTTTAGGTATTGGGGGTTAAGATCTAAACACACTAATTTAGAGGAGATATAATTTTATGTATAGCTTCTGTCACATCTGGCTGATTTGTAGGAGGGATGTCCTGTACCAAGAATAGTAGGCTTCCCTGGCATTCCTGGCATCAGCAGGAGAACTATAGTGCTTTCTTGGTGACCCATAAGACAGATAAATTGTTTTGATGTATGTGACACTGTGCACTATTCCAGCCCTAGTGAAAGGAAGGGAGCAGTGAAAGAATTAACATAGTAAGGTAATCAAATTAGCACAATTTACTTTCATCTCTATCTAGAAGTAAGCATTATTCTTCCTGTATAATAAAATCAAACTTGTATCACTGGCATCATATAACAGATAACACCATATAACAGATATGAAATGATGGTTATAAAGAAGAAAGGAAGACTGTCTCAGTGTTGGGATACAAGATGGGTTTTGGAAATAGTCATGGCTATCCATTCTGCCGCTGCCATTAACTAATTCTATGACCCTGGGAATATTATTTTACCTCTCCGAGGACAGAAGACTCATCCATGAGAAGAGCTACACAAGGCCACTAATTCAGTGCCACAACCTATTTCAAACTATTCACATGCATTCTGTCTGCTCATGTGATAACCAATGATCAAAAATGATTAAACTGCCAATTTGACACCTTAGTTCTAGCACTGCATGATTGGCTAATTCTCTAATTGTGTATATCAGACTGCATCCCATTCACCTGTTTTCTTGTCCATCTCTATGTCCTCTTTACTAGAAAACACATACAGGCAAGTCAGAACAGGAACCCATAAACTAGAGGTGCTACATTAATTAGACTGGAGGATATTTATAATGCAATGTTGCCCTTTCCCTTAAAATAAGTGATATAGAGCACAGAGCTCTTAACAGAAACATTGCTTACAGAGTGAGTTGAAGTTTGACCCTTTGTTGCACTGGCCATAGAATACAAGGGGCAGAAACCGAAGGAAAAGTCAGCAGGATAAATGGTGCACAGAGGAGGAAACAAGCCCTGAATACATGAGATTCTGCTTGATAGACAGGAAATCTAACAAAGGACGATGTCTCTGCCTGAAGGAAAGGTCTGAGAGGGTGCTAAAGAGACTCCAAGCAGCCAGGGCTCACACAGGGAAGCAAGTAGTGTCTGCCATGGAATATACTGGTGAAGATTTCCATGCATGTTTTCTTGAGATTGAGTGGACACAAGCCAGGTCACTTCTTAGAAAGTTTTTTTAAAAAAGAACTTTAAAATATGTTCAATCTGTCAACATTTTTCCTTGTCTGAAATCAGAAGGACAAGGGCTTTGACCACAAAGGTGAGGGAGCTGGAAGATCATGCACAAGGAGAATTGCAGATTGGCTGTGTCCCAGCTCTTCAATCATTCAAGATCTGGTCAACTTTTCCTTCACTGAAACCGTTGGGTAACGCCAGTAATTTATGACAGACAGGACGCTTGCGTGTCTGATGGTTGATTCAGCCAGTTCATCTCCTCACTCTTCACTGAGTTCCCCCATGTTTTTGTGTAGGTTGGGAAAGATGCTCTGTATGTTTAGGGCAGAGTCTTCTGTTGAAGGTCAGGATTTTAATTTCACAGTGTTCAGCCTGGCTGCTCTGCTGTGAAAACTTTGACTAAATGCAGTGTATGTTGTTACTGTTGAAAATATATTGCTCATGGATATATAATGCAGAAAATTCCCGTGTAAATTTCTCTATAGCTTGATGTGTTGAAACCTTAGCCCAGTTTATCAAAAACACAGCTGCTTTCCTTGTGGTTTCAGAAGGCTCATAACAATTTTTTTCTTTATGAACTTGTGAGAACACCCTGAGGAAAACAGCTGCGTGATTGCAAAGAGGAAGAAATCTCACATGAGCGTGAAGTATTGTAATTTAAATAAGAGCGCTATTTTCAGGCCTTTTCATTTTAAGATCATTTCATTATTTTATTTTTCCCTAAATAAGTTATCTAGGAAAAGAAGAGAGAATTACTTTTGGGACTGCAGGAACTATAGCAGGCAAATTAAAGGTTTTAATTGAGAATATCAAATGTTGTACTACATGATTAATGGAGATGTGATAGCAGTATTTACATATGTGGAATATTTACCATATTGGCTTTGTTCTGTTTAAATGTGAAGCCAAAAGTAAATGAGAAATAGCAGATTTTGTTAATTCTCTTTATTTCCCCCAAATGTGGGGTCCATTCCAGTGATTCATGCCACTCATAGTGTTAGTTTTTGCCTTATAATCCTGCTTGTAAACCTTTCATGTTGACTTTTGTATTTTATATAAATAAATATAAACATACTACTGTTCAACACACAAACAGTATGATAAAAACCTTTCATATTTGGAAGATTTTAATATTTTATCTCATATTGAGTTTTCTACTGAATAGGACTTAATCAGACCAGCTACAAATATTTAGTTGATCTTGTCCATTTCTGATGAGATTCCTCAGGAAAAAATATACTTTTTTATGTGACATGTTATTTTAGTGGTAAATTTAAGTGCAAGCACTGTATTTCTACCTGACACCCTGGTAAGTCAATTCACTGAAGTTTTGCATCAATAAATAATTGGAGTAAAAAGAACAGAAACCCAATTTAAACCAGTTCAATTGTTTAAATGTACATTTTTCATGTACATATATCAATTTAAAAAGTTTTGAATTCAGCATTAAAAATTGTTATTAAATACTTCTCTAATTTCTCTCCCTTCCCTCTTTCCCTCTCTGTGCCCCTGCTGTAGCCCCTTTTGTCTTTATTTCTCCTTCCATTTTTGTCTTGTTCTCATCTCTTTTCAGAACAATTATCCCAAGTGATTATGATAAAAGCCACAAGTAACTTCTGCATGTATTTCTTATAGTGAAGGAAGAGGTCCTATGTCTTTCAGAGCCACTGTATACCAAATCTCAAATACCCATCAAGTTGCTAATTGGCTTTTCTTGGGCTAATGCCAATTCTTCAATGATTACCAAGCCTAGGGACCTGAACTACTCTGCTTGGCCAGGTCACTTGGCATTTGGTGGGAAGAAGGAGTGGGAAAGAAGAGCCAAGCCCTTTTAAGTCATATAAAATGGTGGAAAGAAGGATCAAAAAAAAAAAAAAAAAAAAGGAAAAGAAAAGAAGGGTGGAGAGAAAAAGGTTGTTTGCCATTTTTGATAATCATGATGATAACATTATAAGGAATTAGAGAAAGAAATCAAAGGCAAAGAAAAAGAGGAAGTGGAAGGTGAAAGAGCAAAAAGGAGGAAATACTAAGGAGGGAGAGAAAATGTTGTTGATATACTACCCATGTGTCTAGTCAGCGTTCATAAGCACATCTCAAATACCAACCCTGCATCAATCGAAAAGATACATGTTAAAAGTCTCAGCACACTTTGGGTTATTCGATAGCCCATGGCCTTGCCTGCCTCACGGGACCCTGCTCACACTCCATGAGACCAAGCAGTCTGGGAATAAGTGCTTTGGAATCATAGGGACTGGGTGTTTTTACAGTGAGTTGGTCACATTCACACAAATAGAACTCTAGTAAAACAAATTTAAAGCGCTAGCGTTTCACTGCAAACACCGTTTAAAATGCATTTTATCACTATTTTCCTTTTCTCCTCTTCTAGGCAAACATGCGCATGCACAAGCACACACACACACATAAACACCCACACTAAACACACACATATATAATATATACATATAAAAATGGAACAAATTCTATGCTATATCTGTAATGTGACTCTTTATTTGAACATTGTAGAGTTTTATTGATATTGGTGTATATAGCATTTATTAGACCAACTAAAAACTGCAGTAGCTTAATAAGACAAGTTAGCCCCTCTTTCAAGTAACAGTTCTGAGGATGGCATTCAGACTTTGAGGCTGGCTCAACTCTGCCTGGTTATGCAGACCAGGTCCCTCTACCTGGCAGCCATGTGGACCCTGGAAATATGACCACTTCTGCCTGGTCTAAACTGGGTTCTGGGCTTATTAATTCAGCCCAGGACAGGGAAGGTAAGGAATTCTAGACCAAGACATTTGGAGATTTTATTTAAAAAGTGATATTAAAGTAATATATTATTCACATTTCTTTGGCAGAAACATATAGAAGTGGATCTATCTAGCCAGGTGTAGTTGCAAATGCCAATAATCCCAGCACTCGAGAAGCTGAGGCAGGAGGATTTCCTTAAGTTTGAGGCCAATCTATTTTCCATAGTGAGTTCAAGAGCAGCCTGAACTCTTTAGCAGACCTTGTTTCAAAAAATAAAACAAAACAACAGCAAACCACAATTAAAAAAAAAAAACAAGAAAGAAACAAACTTTCTTTTATTGGCAGCTAAGAAATAAATTCTCTACCTAGACAGTATGTGCCCTGGAAGAAGGAAAGAATGGGTTTGGGGAACCAGTTTGTTAACTTTAACTTCTGTATTACAATACATGAATATAACCATTACTTATCTATTACTAATACATCTGAATTTATGTTATCATGTTGCTACCTGCCCTCTCTTTAACCCACTTTCCCCCATTCTTCATTGCTTTCCCTCAGAAAAAATTGAGGAATTGTTTTTGGTTTTATTGTTCTCATTTTCTAATTCTATTGCCCTCTGCCCACGTTCCGTTTTTTGGAATTTTATGTTCTGTACCTAAACTCTGGGATTATCAAAGCTATTTTAACACAGTAGGACTTAACTAAAGTCTGAAGATGACCATTTTATTTACTATCTTCCTGAAATTAGAAAACATTTCATTGCTTTTACTTACTATTGTATTACAGTGATTTATTTCTAAAATATTTTTATCCAAGTAAACAACATGTTATCATGTTTAGTGCTTTTAACAGCCAAAATTGTTTAATGGTGCACAGCTACTTACCAGTATCTCTGCCCACCATCCTGTCTTACATTTTTGGACTTTCTATTTAGATCATTTTTTCCTACTTGAGGATTTTTCTCCATAATATACCTTGGAAATGGGGTTTGGGCTGGAAACTCTGTCAGACCATATTTACTCGACCTGTCCCTCTTTCACCTCGCTTTGGGAAAGATGGTTTCGTTGGATACAGAATTCTAGGCTGCTGAGAAGTATGTAACTCCGAGGTCTCTTCCGGCTACCACCGATGTCCTACAGAGCTTGGCTTTTCACCTAACTGCTTTAACTTTGTGCTTTCATTTTTCTCTCCACCTGTTTTTAAGAACTCAGTGCCTATAGATTATTTAGTTTCAGATGTTTGGATGAGGACTTTCAGTTTTACTTTTTGGTATATACTATGGGCTTCCTGTATTTTAAATTGGTGCCTTGACATATCTGGAAAACTGATAACCCATTATATATTAAACTATTTCCTCTGTTCCAATCTATTGAAACAATCTATTGGAACCAATCTATTGGTTGATATGAAACTTTGTCACTCTATCCTATTTCTAATCATCTTCATACGTTTTCATTTTTTTGTCTGTCTGGAGTGCTTTGTGAAAAAGCTGATTTGGTTCTATTTTTCAGCTCATTAATTCTATGTGTAAGTTGTTTAATCCATCCAGCAGGTTTTTTAATTTCTAAAAGTTCTACTTGATTCTTATCTAAACTTAATTATTTATTTTAGGGTACAATATTTCCTACTTATGCTTTCAAAGTCTGTTTTATTTAGGCATTTAGATGTATATTTAGGCAGAGAGAGAGAGAGAGAGAGAGAGAAAGAGAAAACCTGTTATTCTAATATGTGAGCACTTTACGAGACTACAAAATTGAGACACTTCCAATATTGAAGTCTTCTTGCAGTCTCTGTTACTTTTGTTTATTTTCCCTGATGGAGATCGTGTGTATGTGCCTATATGTGCATATATGTGTGTGTGCATGTGTGTGTGTGTGTGTGCGCGTGTGTGTGTATTTGCTTTCCTGGCTGAATGTAAGAAGTGCTTCTTCATGTAAATTTGTCAGCAGGACTATCTTAAGGTGCAGAGTGAAACTGAGTTCCTCCAGAGGGAATGTGGGTTTGCTTCTGTCACTTGCTTTATTGGAAAAACAAAAGAAAAATAAGTGGAGAGACTTTTAAGATTATTTTACATTGAATTAACTCATTTTTTATATCAGACAAGGTGACATAAATTTTTATCAAAAAATTGCACGCTGTTTGGCATAACTGTTTGGTGATATTGTTTTCCTCAAGTTAGAGCCTCAGTTGAGGAGGATGAGTATCTACACTGTCTGAATAAGGACAGGGTTTATTCTTCATTCGAAGTCAAGCCTGATTAGAGATAGCCTATTAAATTCCTTCCACTTAGTGGACTTACATTTTACTTTTTTGTATTCTTGTACTACATGCAACAGTAAAAGTTGAAACACCAAAGTCCCCAGGGATCTGGAGAGATCTTCAAGGGGAAATCCAGCTTTGGTGTTTGTTTATATCGCAAGACTCCTTTTGTTTGTTTGTTTGTTTGTTTTGTTTTGGTACCACGGATCAAACTCGGGACCTTGAGCTTGTGAGGCAGGCAGCAGAACCACTGAGCTAAATCCCTGGCCTTCCACTTTCTTTTTGTATATAAAATTAGTTCTTCCATGATTTTTCATAGATTTTTTTTCTTTTTCATATTTAAAACAGAATTTTATTACTTGAGTGTATCTCAAGTTCTTTTCGGTCTGTACCTTGACATAGTACTATAGAGAGAGATGAGTTAACCTCATTAATTGCTTTCCATGAGTCTCCTGAAGTTACAATTTTACTTGAGAAAATTGGCCCCTGCAAATCAAGAGGGATCACAGCACATTCCTGGGGAAACACGATAATAAAACAAAGCTACCCTATGCTTCCTTGCTATTCAGTTCTTGCCCTTCTTATTTTGCTATATTTTCACATAGCTGAAGGTAAATCTGTAAAACACAAACTTCATTTCCTGATTGAAAGAATAAAAAAGAAAAGTAGCCTTAGATTTCAAAAATAATTCAGAATAGCTGTTTTATACCTGTGGCAAGTAAAAGCAGATAAACTAAATATTCCAAACTTGGGAGATATTCAGAAGGTATACAGTACTAATCCAGATATTTTGCCAATCATTTCCTAATCTCTTACATTTTCCAAATCATAATGTCTTTGGATTATATTATATGAAAAATGTCATTGCATTTACCTAATTTTAATGTTTCCTAAATTAAATATTAGAGCATATTTTTAATGTATAACTGAGTATTCATAATCCATAATAACCCAATGTGTCAGATACATGGTCATTATGTTATACATGTTTTTAATTAACTTTATTGGTATATTTTAGGTCTATATTATTATCACATTCATCATTTGGAATTTGTACCTGTACATGATATATCTTGATTCTTGTTTTTTCCCATTACCCTTCTTTCCCTTCCAACTCTCCATCCCTTCCTATTTACAAAAGCTTTGCTCCCACTTTTTCCTTCTTTTCTCATTTTTTTCTTTCCCTTCTTTCCTTTCCCCCACCCTCCCTCCCTAGTTCCCCTTCCCCTTTGAACATTTTCAGCCTATTTGACAATATCTATTATATGTTTTGGTCCTCATTTACACTTTCAGTTTCCAACACCAGAGAAACATTTTAGTATTTATGCATGTGTGTCCTATTTATTTCACTTCAGAGAATGATCTTGAGGTCCATCCATTTAGCTATTAGAAGATACAGAAACAACTCCAGATATATTCAGCCACCTCATCTTTGACAAAGGAGCCAAATACCTTCACTGGAGAAAAGATAGCCTCTTTAATAAATGGTGCTGGAAAAACTAAGTTTCAACTTGCTAAAGATTAAAACTAGACCCATATATTTCACCACATACTAAACTAAAATCTAAATGGATCAAACATCTAAATATTAAAACAGAAACACTAAACCTGCCGGAAGATAGGTTAGGTAGAACTCTTGAAGACATTGGCATAGGAAAAGACTTTGTGAACAAAACCTCACACAAGAACTAGTACAAGGAATCAACAACTGGTATCTCATCTTATTAAAAGTTTCTGCACAGCAAGAGAAACCACCAACAGAGTGAAGAGACACACACAATGTGGGAAAAATCTTTTATCAGCTATTCCTTAGACAGAGGACTACTATCTAGAATGTATAAAGAACTTTAAAAAAATCAGATCTCCTAAATTTAAAGACAAAATCCAAATATGAGCACCTGAAATGAATAGACATTTCTCAGATGAAGAAGTAAAAGCATTATATTATACATTTATGTATAATACACATGATGCCCTTGCATCTGGAGATTTTCTACAATTTTCATATCTATGCCTAGAGAAGCCTCAATGCCTTTCCCACGTGTCAGTGCTTAGAAAAAGAAAACTCAGTCCATCTTCTTTCTTTGATCTCACTCCTTTCACACATGACCTTGGTGAAGAAGGGCCATACATTTGACAACCAAGTCATTGAAGATTCCCCTCTGCTCAGACCTACTAATGATTTGGAAAAGTAAAGTACATGTTTCAACAGATAAGCTAAACAGAGCCTGGACAAGGACAGTGATTTCAAGGCTGATTTGGAGCTTAAACCTCCATGTGTTGTTCCTAATTATTATCCATTTATTACCTCATGAAGTCTAAACAGTTCAATACTTCAATTTGTAATTATGGTAATGAAGGAGGACAAGAGAGAGGAGAAAAGCAGGAGTTTGGGTCAAACTTCCAATGAAATTGAGAATTAATGCCTGCAAATATTCTGTCACATGGAATTTGTGAGCAAGTTCTGGTACACCTTAGATATCAACATGTAGAGAATTACTGCTTCCTTTTCTACCATGATCAATCCCTGGTAAGAGGAGGCATTTGTGCAGAAAATGTAACCTTTATCTCCTAAATTTCTAGCACTTTATTTTAATCTTTGTCTGATAAGTATAACTTTTTCTTAGTATTATCTTATGTCATCTCTTAAACAAAATAGACATACAGTAGAATAATGAGGTCTAAAATATGGGCAGTGTCTGAAAAACCTATTAGTGAGGCATACATTTGTGGATACTGAGGAGTGGCTAGTTATTCTAAGATGGAATAAGATTTTGAGGGCTTGTTCACCGTGAAAACTCTTTCTAGACCCAATGGTATATGGAAGTCAAAGTACACAGGTCCTGTGAACACAAAATCTACTTTAGATACCACTGATCTTTTCTTTTATCTCTTTCACTTTTGAATTTGTAGTCACAAATATGGTTGCGCAGTGTAAGAATTACCTATCCCATCTTCCTTTGCAGAAAGTGTGTCATGTGATCATGTTCTGACCAATGATATTTAAATAGAGAATAGGTATGAGACTTTTACAATATGTCTGAAAAGCAAGGTATGCATCATCACCTTGGCCTTTCCTCCATATAATAGCTGGGATCCACACAACTACTGACCAATAATATAATACTGTGGAGTATTAAACAGGAGCCTAGATTTCTGTACTATAACAGAACTTCCATATTAGTCTAAGTTTTAAGGATAGTTATACATTCATTTTTATGCAACCTAAGTTCTTGTTCTTAAAGTATCCAATTTTGTATTCTACCTAATACAAACTATCAGAGACTAAGCCACAGATAATTTCCTGTGATTATATGCAATGGATGGAGGACTATGTCTGTGGCCTCCCTTTACTTCTGTGTCTTTAATGTGATGTTCCCAATCTGGAGCTTTGCCGAAAGTAGTCCTTTCATCCCCCAAACAATTCCAGAAGGAGTGAATTTTCTTATCATGAATCTTTGATATTAGATTATAAAAAGCCACTTAAAAATAAACAGTGACCTTTGTGTTGTAATTCCTTTGGTTTGAAGCTATTAAAAATTCATTTATGATTAGTGCATATCCATGAACTGTGGGAGAGCCACTAATGAATAGAAAGTTGAATTCACGAACTGTGAAGATTATATTTGGGTGGACAGCCACGGCTGTGATATTGGAGTTTTACTTTGTAATTACATCTAACTTCTTTAAAATTAATTTCAACCTCTGCATCCTTCCTTCCTTTCTCTTTTCCAAATCTTTTCTCCCAATTTGCATTTCTTGTTTAGTAGCTGGCATAGTGACGTTTTCAATCCCATAGTCCTTGGGTCACATCTGGGAGAGAGGTTGAGAAAAGAAGAGAAAGAGGAAGCACCAAATGCTTCTTCATCAATGTGGTGACTTTCTCTTCTCCTCCTGCCAAGGCCAAGTGAGAGGAAGCAGTACAGCCCTGTCAGGAAGTGGAGCAACCCCTGGACCTAATCCAGGAAACCCCACAACCCATGGAAAGCCCATGACTAGGATGCCACCTGACCACACTCAATTGAGGTGTGGTGGGCCATGTCTTTGGTAAGTTTAGTGGTGTGAAATTTACTAAGATTTGTTGGATAAACAGTTCTCCTAGAGCTCTGTAAACCAGCTTTTTCCTTTAGCATACTCAAACTCATATCCCAGCTAAAACAGGCCATCAGAGGCTAATGTACAGATAACTTTTCCTGGAACAAAAACTTGTGATAACATGCACTGGAAGTAAGGCTACTCCTGGGGCTAAGAACTGAAGTATAGAATTCCCATTACTCTGGGCGGGCCATCAGCCTCCTTCTTGACCCAAATATGACCTCAAATTTAACAAGTCCTTGACAAGTGATCCTAAACTAGGAGTGTAGTGATAAGGAACACTCAGAATTGTGGAGCAACTCCCATATACCAGGCAGTTTACACACATGATTTCCACTAATCGTCAAAATGGAAATTATTCCTTTTCCTTGTTAGCAGTGGAGGGTCTATGGCTGAGAAAAAGAAGTAACTTTTAAATAAATTTCCCAACATCAAACATCTAACGAGTGACAGTCTATATTTGACAGTCTAGCATGAGTGAGGATAGTTTTAAGCAGTACAATGCCTAGTATAGAACATTATTTATTTTTATTTTTCTGGGGGTTATAGAGGATCTATATGTGCTGAATACTCTTCTAAGCACTTTTACTTGATAACTTAATTTACTTATGCTAGTAAGCCTAACTATGATTTTGCCCATTTACGGATGAGGAAACTGAGGCAGAGAGAAGTTGAGCTATTTTTCAAATGCTGAAAATAAAGAGTATCTGGGTTTTTAGGACAAGTTAAGACATAGAAACAAAGGATCTCAGGGACAAGGCTTGCAACACCATAGATATGGAACCCAGTGCAATGATGAGCAGCTATTAGCCATCTTCCCCCAGAAGAGAAGAGGTCCATACACCAGGATGAAAGCCATTCCCCAAACAAAGTGGACAAGATAGTTTCAGGCAAGTCACTTTTAACAGTCTGTGGTTGTTGTTAAGGAAATACAATGATATTTCTTGGGCACTTACTGCTTGCTAGGCACCCTGGTTGGTGTTTTTTAACTTTCGCAATAGAAATTAGCATCATCCTCATGTTAAAGAGGTTTAGAGTGGCCAGAGAACGTCAGCCAAAGAGATTCGACTCTTTAGTAGTGCTAGGTTAGAGGCCACCAAGTCCTGCTCCTCATACCAGGGTAGTTCACGATCTTCTAAAGATCAGAGATGACTTTCTAGGCAAGGGTTGGTGACCCGAGCAATGCTGCCATCACTTATGATGACCTTATTTGCTTTAGATGTTTTTGTTAGATGACTAATGTCCTTCTAGGGAATCCAGGCAATTTTCATAAGCCCTAGCCACCCCAATACTCTGCTTGCTTATCCAGCTTAGACTTTTGAGCAAACGGTTTACTTCATGGCCAGGAATCAAAAAAGAGAAACTGAGGTCCTGCAATCCCCTTTGATGACATGCCCCCAGTGACTTGAAACTTCCCAGGAGGTCCCCTCACTAAACAGGAACCAAACCCTTAACACTAAGGCCTTTGAGGGACACATCAGATGCCAACTGTAAAAGATCCCATAGATTCTATCTTTGCTAAGTTGTGTGATGTGAGGGGGAGGGAGACATTCCTGTCAGGTCCCTGTAAACACAGCTTCATCTACCACATGATGTGATAAAGATTAAAGTCTAGAGCTTTCTTTACAAAGACTTCAAACAGAAGTAGTTTGGCAGAATGGATAGAACATAGATCGAAACTTAACAGGCTGTTCTAAAAATTAAGAAGGAAAAAGAAAGGGCCGAGACTAGCCAAGCCAATTTTGAAGAACAATAAAGTGAGCAAATAAGTACACTATTATCTGTCAGAAATTACAAGATTTTAAACAATGAGATAAACTAAAACACCATGGCAGAGAACTGAGATTGTGCCCAGGTACACACATTTGTTGCATGAGAAGAGAGTTTTATGAGCAACAGAATTGCATTCTATAAAAAGAGGACAGCGGATGTTCCAAACTCAAATAGTCAGATTGGTTATCTGCCTGAAAAAAAAGTATATACTTATATATGATATTATGCATAAAATAAAACTCAAATTGACCAAAGTCTTTAATGTAACAATCAAAGCTTTCAAACGTTCAGAAGAAAATTTGAGATTATCTTGAGAACATGATACTGAGAAATGAAAAAAGTCTTAGGCACTAAAATTGCAAACTCTGAAAAGGGAAATTATAAATATATGATGAAATTAAAAACATCTAAGAGTCAAACAAAAAGATAAAGAAATGACAAAGTGGAAAGTCATTTGCAGCCCACATGAAAAACAAAGGATTAATCAGAACATATAAATAATTTGCACAAATCAGTGAAAAACAACTCGATGGCACAGTTGAAATTTAGGCAATGAATAGGATAGGCAGGTAATAAAAGAAATATGGAAGAATCGTAAATATAAGAAAATATATTCAACTTCACTAAAAAAAATTAAAAAATTCATACTCATTAGAATGGCAAAAACTAGACCTGGGAAATTCTGAGTGCTTCAAAAATGCATGAAAGTAAAAAATTTCAAGCATCAAAGTAAAAAAATTCAGTACCCTGAATACAAAGTACTCTGCAATTTCCTTCTGTAATACATCAACTTTTCCTTCTTAGATATATAGGTATCATAGAGAAATGCTTATAATGTAGTCAAGGAAATATATATTATATATATATATATGTGTGTGTGCTTAAGGAAATATATATATGTATATATGTTCAGTTATGCTTTGCAGTGTTTTGTCTAATAGACAAAAGCTAAGAACAACATAAATGTCTATCTATAGAAGAATGGATAAATTATATTCACAAATAGGATAACTCAAAACAGTAGAAATAAATGAACCAAAGTTTTCTACATCTATTACCAGGAATTAATCCTGAAAAATATTGAATGAAAATCTAAACTGGGGCACACAGAATTCCTTTACTTTAAATTAAAGACATTCAAAATAATGCAATATTCTACCTTTTGTATACATGCATGAAAATACTGATACCTGGGCATTACCTTCAGGACAGTAATCAACCTTGTAGAGGAAGAAGGGAAGAGAATCAAATCTAAGAAGGATCATTAATCCTTATTTTATAAAAAACAAATATGTAAAATTGTAACATTTCTTAGATCTCATATATCAGAGCCAATTAGATGTATATATAATGTAGTTATATAATATGTACCACATATATGATGTATTCTCTAGACAGGCTTTGGGGTCAGCAGTCTTGGTTGTGCCATTGGCTCTATGTCTTCCTAGCCATATCTCCCAGCCAAATTATATCACCATGATGACCCATGTTTCCTCTTTTCCAATAAAATATATTTCAAAGGGTTGTTCTAAGCATTAAATTAAAATATATATGGCATAAAATATATATAGCATAAAATATAAATGGCATATTAGAACAATATTTGGCACAGAATAGACATCAATAAAAATCATTTTTATTTCTTCGATAACTATCTACTTGTGTATTGCCAAGCTTGTAAAAATAAATTATCTGGAGTCAAATTATAATGTTTCATCAATAACTTTAATATCATATGCCATAGAATTGAATGGCACTCTTTTGACAGTTTATAGGTATGATTTCTAAGTAGCCTGAAGCAGTTCTCTTCTGGAAATTCCCTTTACAAAGTATTCTAAAGCAGTGATAGCCAAAAGAACTTTTATGATGATGGAAATGTTTTTTGCTAAATAGAAGAGCTACTAGATTCATGCAGGCTATTGAGCACTTGAAATGTGGCAAATGAGACTGAGAAAGTAAAATATCATCTTACTTCTTTTTATCTTGTTTAAATTTAAATATCTTCATGTGGCTGGTAGTTACCATATTGGACAATGCAGGTTTAAAATAATACAATGTATTTTCTGACGAATCCTACTAGGCCCCTACTAAGGCAGAACCTTGTGTTGAATGCTATGGGAGAAACACAAGGTACTTTGTGCTCTCAAAGGTATAACCCTTCAAAGAAAACTAGATGTACTTGAAACCTTGAAATGACAAGAGCAGCAGTGGCTGTGCTAATGTGAGCACAACCCAAGGGTATATGGCAAATTTTTGTTAGATGACCCTGGACAACTATAATGAAGGAGGGCTCCCAGCATGTGGCAGGCTGTAATCAGGACTTAAGAGATGAACACGCTTTGTATGAATAGGCAGCAGAGGGAGGACACCTGTGACACCCAGCTCAGCTTGAGCAGTGTGAAGGCTGAAGTTGACTAGAATGCAGTACATGTGCCTGGTAAGAAAGATGTGCACAAGTTGAGCTTAAAATAGCTTTCTTTGCTCTATGCACATCTCCAGCCTTGCTTGTCAATGTTGCTGACCTCTAACTTTTCTTCTAGCAGCTATAAGTTACATTTACTTCACCTGTATATCGCACCTGTATGCCATTCTTTCTATCAGATTGTCTCTTCTGGTACCTTCCGCTTACCTTAAGGCTCAGATTAAGACCTCTTCTGACCTCTCACTTCCTTCTGGGGCATATAAATGTCTCTGCTGCATTTCCAAAAGACTCTATGTGCATATTCAAAATTCTTCACAATACACACTTTTATAATTATGTCTATTCTCCCCAGTCAAGAACTCCTTGAAAGCAAGAACTATATTATACCCATATTTTCATCCCCACTTCTTATTGTACATACATTAAATGAATGATTTTGTCATGTAAGTAATGAAGAAACCCCAAAGAATTTTGCACATAGATGTGACTTGATCTTTGCAGCATTTTAAAAAGTATAATCTGTTACAAATATTCAGAGTGGATATGTCTGCTTCAAACTAACCATTGTCTCTTAGTTTGAGAAATGAAAAATACCAAGAATATTTTGAAAACTTTTGACATGGTTTTCTATTTATAAATTTTTGTATGACCTTCTTTAGCATGACCTTGGCTATGGCTCACATACCTGCTTCCATAAGGTCTTGTTCAAATGCCACTTGTAAAGCAAAGCCCATAATCTCATCTCTATTGCTTATTACTATTCTTCCTTGTTATATTTTCCTCTATACCACATAGCACTACCTCTCATGTTTATCTATTATTCATTTGTTTTATCTCCTATTACCCTCCCTGTAGAAGGACAGCTCTTTGGAAGCAGGAATTTAGTGTTTCACATCCCTGGCACCTCGAATATTATCTGATTGGTATCTGGTGTATAGCTTGTGTGTGTTGGTGTAGGGGGAGGTGTTTAAATTGTTACAACCAAAACAGAAAGAAATAGCTGCTTTTCTGTTTCTAGCGTTGAAAATAAGATTTCATAATAAAACAGTAAGGTCTGAAGCCAGGCTTTGTTGAGAAATATTTATCTAAAGATTAAAGCAATTTTTCATATCAACAAGTAAATCTGGAGGATTCAGATCTTAAAGTTTGTTCATAATATATCTAATATGTATCTTCCATTCACAACAAGCAGGCCAGAAGCTTGTTTGCTAGAATAGGAGAATTCTGTATGAAGCAAAGCCGACTCTATGCAGCATTTGAAGGTTTGGAGAAGCAAAGCAATGGCTGAGCCATAAGAATCCTAATCTCCTCTGTCCAGACATTGACTCAAAGATCAAAAAGTATTTTAGATAAATTGATGAAACATTTGAGAACAGAGAACTCTAAAGCAGATTCTAATACAGATCACCATTGAAAATCTGGTAAGAGAAGGTGGTGACATCAAAGATAATTAATAAGCCCAACTTTCTGAAGTATTCATGGTTCTAGAGTAGTATGGGCAATACCTAGCATCTCCTGCCAGCCCAATAGGCATGACTGCAAAGCAGTTGAATTGAGATATACTAGGTTTCTCTGATAATGAGAGGAAAGGAGGGCATATGTCAAGACAATGCCCAGGGTATAAAGAGAATGTACCTGAGACTCAACAAGGAAGGCAAAGATTCTAGATGGGGCCAAGTTGCAAAGAATGTATATTGAACCCAACAGAGCAAGAGCAAACACATCACAGGTTATACTGGCTATGGTTGCATGCAGGGACCAAACAGAGGAGAACTTTGCTCGAAGAGCAGAGGCTCTGGAAGACTCTTCCTGGACCTTAGAATCCAACATGTGGGTGCATCAAAATCATATAAGCCATTTTTGAGTTTTGTTGGAGAACAAATCATGAAAATTGGAAGACAGCATTTTTACAGATAGACTGAGAAACCTAAAGGGACAGTTTCAATTGTTGTACAAACTCAGCTTATCAAATTGAATGTACCCTCAACTTACCAAGAAGTTGATCACAAGAAAAATCCAGATATTTATAAATGAGATGGAGAAATTGGATCTTCTTTGCACATGTCAGTAGACCATAAATACTGATTCAACAAAACAACCTGTGCATGCATCCAGAGCCCCAAGAAGATGAAACAAAAGCTAGTGGGCAAAATTCAGAAAAATTTCTCAGCATCAAGCTCTTTTTGGCTTCACCGACCCCCCTGGATAGACCAGTTGTGAAACAACTGTTCTGCTTCATGCTAATAAGGTATGAAAAGATCTTGAGGCAATTTCCTTGGGGATTTTAGATGAGCATACTGTAATTCACATTTA
Source organism: Heterocephalus glaber (assembly GCF_053883595.1). NCBI lineage: Eukaryota > Metazoa > Chordata > Mammalia > Rodentia > Bathyergidae > Heterocephalus > Heterocephalus glaber. Next base: position 4,510,607 of record NW_028258153.1, read on the forward strand.
TATTCCATTATCTAGTTCACTGGCAGCTTCTCCATATATGATTTTATTTCGTCTTTACAGAACAGTCTGTGGTTGTAACCAAGTACATTTGACAGGTAAAGCTGAGCTCCCAAGCTCTCACATTTCAGGCTTGTGTGTCTGGATTCCAGACTGCACATTCCCCAGATTTTGTTGCATGGTATAAGTAGTTGACAGTGCTTGTTTTAGAAATTAGAGACTATTGCCCAATTCCCCACAAAGAGTTTTTCTCCAGTCACTGATCTGGAACCCCCTGGTTCCTGCTGAGTGCAGTCAGATGGGCAGGTATCAGCATGTTTCTTCCCTCGCAGGTGTAGTCAAATGAATGGCTGTGTTCACTGCCTCTTAATGAGCAGCCCCATGCTGCCACAGTTACACATTCTGGTTTGAATTTTTAATTCCATCTCATAAAATAGTGCCATAAATCATCCTGTGTTCCATTTAGAGCTGAATTTTCCAAAACCATCACTGAAGTAATTAAGGGGAAACTACACAGGTCTCTCAATCAGTTCCCCATAATATGTAGAAGCCATGAAATTTCTGTAGCTCACTTGCCTTTTCCTCTATCTCTTCCATCCATTCATTCTGGCTGTGACAAACTATCATCTCCAAGCCTTCATTCACAAAATATTTATGAGCCATTTGTGAACCTTTAGCCACTGAGAAATATAATGCTGCCTGACAAAAATGAGTTATATGAAAGTGTACAAAGTCTTACTTTAATATAATCCATCTGGCACCAGGTCCACAGATTAATAACCCAAATCTGACTTCAATATGAGATCCAGACCAAATGCAATATTCCAAAATCTTGTGGCTGTACCCAGAGAGTTTGCAACCTAACCTAATTCGCCCATTGCCTACGTTTTTAAAATCAAATAAATACATAAATATCAAGTAAATCCAAAAGAGATTTCCTCAGCTCCAGGGAGCACTTTTACAGCATATACAAAGCAAACCAATTTGAATGTTTCCCAAACATGCAGGTGCTAAATACTCATGCTTGGCAGGAGTAATTATTTGCTGTATTCCCTGGATCTTCTATTTTGCTGAATTTAATTTGTTTTCAATACTTAGAGGGAGTAAAAATATAAAAGTACACCAAAACAGTAGAAAAACTGTGACAGTAAATGAGAGATTTACCACAGAGCATGTTATGAATATTGTTTAGGCAGCATAAAATTGAAAAATAAGAAGATGATATCTGCCTCGATTATTTCCTTCCCTCTCTGCAGCTGATAGAAAAATGAGAACCTGAAACAAGGCAGGATGGAATGCTACTGCCTGGAACTGCACATGAGCCCAAATCCTGACACCTTGCACACAGGAAGCAGTTGGTGACTTCTTCAAAGTCCTGGGACTATGAAGAAATAGGTCAGGCAGTCCTGGGACCTCAGAAGTCGCGAGAGCCAGGTGAGGCAAGGCATCAGCATGGAAATGCATGTGTTTTATTGAGGCAATAGTTTGCAAACCTGGCTACACACTGGAAATACCTGCAGAATTTGAAAGCTGTTGATGTCAGAAAACAAACCAAGACCAACTGAACCAGAATCTTTAGGTGGGCCCCTGGATCTGCCTATTGTGAAAATGACTGGATGAACCCGGTGTTTGGTCTGGATTGAGAACCAGGGAGTTGCAGATTTTCAATCATGATTAAAGATTAACTACTGATAGGCTCTAGATTTAGATGAGAAGTTGCAAAGTTGAAACCTTAAGGCTTTATTTAAAATAGAACCATGTTTAGTTTGGCATGCTTTGTGCTTACAATGTGACTGCTATTTTAAAAACAAAACCAAAACTGGGTTATTTCATATTAAAATATAGCTTTTAGATTACCTTTTAAAAAGCAGTTCTGGGCATTCTGTGAGGGGACTTTGGCTGGACTTAATGATGTCTGCCCTTTCGACAAAGCAGATCTCTCCGGGGTGTCACAGTCCTCCTTACTGCCTTTTGTATGTGCTATCCAACTCTACCTAATATCATCACATGGCTTTAATAGTTGGCTTTACTAAAAACTAGCACAGACTATGGAATTGCTAGCAATCGCAGTTCTAAGACCTACTTTTACTAATAAATAAGTGAAATACAAGAAGAAAAGAAAATGCAAACTGCTTCTTGGCCCTATTATTTCTTAGGCTCTGTCATACTTTCTCAAATCCCCATTTACCTAAGCCAAACCTCCAAGTGAAATTTGTTTTTGCAGATTGGCCTATTAATATTTAATGATGTTTCTCTTTGAATTTTAAAGTAGTAATTAAATTGAACTATTCAGAAAGAGTATATTAATTCCAATTTTTAAAATATGGAAAAGAATAAATCTTGCTCAAAACAAAAGCAACGTAAAAAATGAACATTAATTCCTAGGGTAAGCCAAGGTATCTTTTATTAAATATTTATTTCACGAATTAGAAATAAATTGAGACAACAGCTACCAGGAAAACATAAAATATATACTATTAAGTAATGTTTCTGTTCTGTAACTTTCTTAGCACCTTGACTGGCACTTCTCAATTTCTGGTTTATTCTACATGTGTTTTTGCTCCTCAAAGATATGACTTCATGTAAGACAGAGTCCCTGCTTTGTTTCTTCCCAAGTCTACAATAGCATCTTATGGAGCACTTTGCACTTTGCATCTAGTTAGTACCCAGTGAATATTGGCAAATACAAAATGAAATCTCCAAAGTGGTGCGCAGAGCTAAATAAACAAATATTTAAGGTTAATAAAAACCAATCAAATAAAACTGATTCATATAAGCATACCAGAAGGTACTGACCATGGTCTCTGCATTAGATTCACTGGGACCCTAACCAAAACAAGTTCAAAAAAATAAAAATACAAAGTCAAAACACCAAGAATCTCAGTACTGCGGTCAGCACAATCCTGCCAAGGCATGCAGATAGACAGACACAGAGATTCTTTTTGTCCACTACCATCTACCCAAGGCCTCCATGGTGAAAGGAAAATTAAATCCATTGTCTCCTCTACTCTGAGCACTACAACCAGGAAGAAGGGTTTGTTCAGTTATTAAAACCACTTTGCAGAAGAGATGTTGGTCTAGAAGTTTTTCCCAAAATTTATACAACTGGGTAGTGGGATAGCTCAGTGCTCACATCCCTTGGGTTCCATGCTGAAATACATGGTTTATTTAGAAGATCTGTGGTCCTAAAAGGCTACATTCCTTATGGGCCCCTGTTTCTTAGCTACTTTCTGGTATCTGACACACAGTACTCCATACCTATTGTGCAAGGAATGTTTATTTTGGTTCGAAGTTTATAGAGGTTTCAGCTGGCTCCAGGGAAGGGCAGCTTGGCAGAGGAGAACTACTCATGACATGGCAGACAGGAAGCAATGAGAGATCAAAGGAGGAGAAAGGGAAATAGGCTTTTCTGGGCCTCACTGCCAGTGACTCACCTCAACCAACCAGCTTTACCTCCAAATGTCACATTTACCTATAAACTCGTCAGTGGACTAATCTACTTATGAGTATCATGTGACCACAATCCAATCACCTCCCCCAAACCCCACCTAGGTATGTATGAGGCTTCAGAGGGATACCTCGATATAAACCAAAATATCCTGTGACACTGAAGCTGCTAGCCCTGTTCCACTTTCAGAATAGAAAGATAAAGCTAGAACTAAAATATGAGGATCCTGACAGCCTGTCAGGCCAGAAACTGTGTACTGATCATTCAAGCCACCACTTAATGAAAATTCTTTCTCCTATTTTTCCTTAGAGTGAACAAAACACTATCACAGAAGACACTGTCTTTATCTTCCTTTTTCTTCACTTTCTTAACATGACTTGCTTATGTTTCTTGTTGCAAGAGATTTGGAGTTCCAGCTCCCTGTGAATTATTATTCATTTGCACAGTAGTAATAAAAATCTGGACTAACTCCCCTGCTGCAGGTATTGTGCCAGGCCCTAGGATGTGGTCAGAAAGATACAAAGCTGCTCTCTTAGCCAACACAGAGTTATTATTCAGAGGTGATGAATCATGGAGGGAAGAAAAGGGTTTGCTCTAAAAAATACTTTTAACTGTGACCTGAGCCAGGTTGGAGCCCATTTCCCAGAAGAGACATCTTAGCTGAGGCCCAGGAATGAGAAATAGTCAAGTGCAAAGGCAGATAAAACCCAGTATGATGGATAATTTACATAGCAGCCTGACTGGGTCATGGGGGACCTGGATATTTGGTCACATAGTCTGTGAGGTTGATTTTGAATGATATTAATATTTGTATCAATAGACTGAGAGAAGTAGATTGCCCTTCTTGATGCATGTGTTAGTCAATCAAAGGCCTGAGTAGAACAAAAAGGTTGATCCAGCCACAAATAATAGTGAAAGTACACTCCTGTCCTACTGTTTAAACTGGAACATTGGTCTTTTCCTGCCTTTGGACTCAAAGTAAAACTACAGAGTTGTCTGTCCAGCTTTTATACAGCAGATCTTGGGACTGCTCAACCTTCATAATAATTGCATGAGCTAATACCATGTAATCTCTCTCTCTCTCTCTCTCTCTCTCTCTCTCTCTCTCTCTCTCTGTCTCTCTCTCTCTCTCTAATTGCATGAGCTAATACCATGTTCTCTCTCTCTCTCATGTGTGTGTCACTGAGTGTGTGTGTGTGTGTGTGTGTGTGTGTGTGTGTGGTGTGTTACTCATCAGCTCCTGATGCTCCTTTTGGTTCTCTTTTTCTGGAAAACCCTGACTAATATATGATATAAAGGGGCAAGTGTCAGGAAGAACACAGAGCATTGGATGAATTTTAGGTATATTCCAGATAGTCCAGGCCTGATAGTCTAGAATGTAAATGCAGAAAGGCAAGTCATGAACCTGGAAATCTAAGCAGGACAGATCAAGCAGAATGAGATGCAACTCACCTCTTTCATGTATTTTTGCTTCCTAAGGAAAGAAGAGAATTTTGTTGTATTTTTGTTTTTATTCTTGAGACAAGAAAATAATAGGCTAAATTTCAGAGGCAGACCACAATGAGGAAATGTCTGGATTTTTAATAATTACATTAATTATTCATCTGAGTCAGGAAAAGAAGCATTCATATTACCTTCATTCATTAATTCAACAAACACTTATCAAGAGTTATGAGGGACATCAGTGCACAAAGTCTACCTTCAAACCTCCTGGTGGGGAGAAAAACGCAGACAATGGCCAAGTAAGCAGAACCATGTGCTCTATGTGCCAGATAGCAGTAATTTCTATGGAGAAAAATATAGCAGCCTAAGAAGTACTGAATAGGGGATGCTTAATATTTCATAGGGGTGTAAAGAAGTCATTGGAGAGGAGATAAAGGAGGTGAAAGAGAGCCTTTCAGGGAGGCGAACCAGTAAGCTCAACTGCCTTGAAGTGGGAGCATAGTGGATGTGTTCCAGGAGTTGTAAGGAGGGCACCCTGGCCAGGAGAGTGAGAGGAGAGGAAAACAGGAGACTAGAGCTGGAGATGACTGAGACCTCATCATGAGAGTTATGGGTTTTCACTCTGGATTTTGGTTTTGATTCTGAAAGAGACAGGAAACTCCTACAGGATATCAAGCAAAGGAATGACACAATCTGAAACATCTTGATGTTAATAGGGTAGTTCTGCCTAATCCAGATAGAAAATCAACTGTACAGGAGCAAGGTTTTAAACAGAGAAGTCCCTGGAGGAATGTATTGAGATAATCCACATGAAATGGGATGGTGACTGGACACAGACGGTATTGGTGGAAGCAATGAGAAGAAAATTCTAGAACAATGGATGGATAGATAGATAGATTGATTGATAGAATATACCTACTACAATATTGATCATTTTAACCACCCAGAAGTACACAATTAAGTAACATTAAATATATTCACAATCCCGTGTAGCCATCACCACTACCCATACCCAAAACTTTTTCATCACTGCCAACAATAACTCCCTATTTCTGCTTTAGTCTCTGGCAAGCACAATCTACTTTCTGTGCATGCATTTGACAATCCAAGGTACCTCATATAAGTGGAATCACTTTCTCTTTTGTGTCTGGTTTAATTCACTAAGCAAAATGTTTTCAAGATCCATCCATGTTGCAGTATGCATCAAGAGTTAATTCTTTTAGCGCTGGGGATGGAGCTCAGTGGCACCGCACCTGCCTGGCAAGTACAAAGTCCTGAGTTCAATCCTGGGTACCGGGAAAAAAAAATTAATTCCTTTATATGGCCGAATGGTATTCTATTGTGTCTGTGTGCTACATTTAATTATCCATTTATATGTTGTTAAGCACTTAAAGTTTTTCCATATTTTGGCTATTGTGAATAACAATGCTGTGAACATTGGTGTACAAATATCTGTTTAGTCTTTGATTTCAATTCAATTGACACATACCTAGGAGTGGCATTGCTCAGTTACACAGTAGATCTACATTTAACCTTTGAGAACTTTCCACTTTCCACAGTGTATGTATCATTTTACACTCCCATCAGCTATGCATGAACATGTCAATTTCTCCATACTCTCCATATATGTATGTGTGTGTGTGTTTATGTGTGTGTTTGTGTGTGTGTGTGTGTGTGGCTAATGGATGTGGATTATCAGAGACAGAACCTTGGAGTAACAAAAACTTATGTTATGCCAAGGTTTTTTGCCTCCTGGGTTATTAGAAGAAAGGAGTAGCATTTACTGAAATGGAAGACTATAAAAGAAGCAAGTTTGCGGATAGCATAAAAACTTAATTTTGTATGTGTAAAGAGTTATAGTGCCAATTAATCAACTAAGGGGAAATAACTGGTAGACAACCAAAAGAGTTTAGAATTCAGTGAAGAAGTCTAGAATAGAGACAACATTTAGAGACAGTCATCTGTCTGCTAGAGATGACCAGGGGAATGAATATACATAACAAAGAAAAGTATTCTATATCACTCAGTGCTCCAAAGGACAGAGTTGGCATGTTGGAATTTAGAGTAAATGGAAGAAAGCTAACTGATTAAGGATTTCTAGGATGTAGGAAGATATAAGACAAGGGATGCTAGGCTAAGGGAATCTGTTCCCCATCTCGCCCTAGCTACTGTGATTTGCACACATTGCTGGTGTTTTTTAGTTTCCACATGCATCATTCTCACCTTCCCTTCAGGTTCATGCAGTGCTCCTTGTGAGTGTCTGTACAAACAGCTCCTCTTTATGAAGACACAAGTCATATTGGAGAGGAACCTACTCTACTCAAGCATGACTTCATTTTAACTAGTTACATCTACAACAAGCTAATAAAGTTACATTTTGAGGTATTAGCAGTTAGAATTTTGGAAGGGTACAAGTCAACCCATGATAGAGTCCATGCAGGTCATTCTGCCAGGACTGATCATGAGATGGTCTCACAGAAGGGGCAAGTGGGTGAGAACATGAAGGTATGTATGGAGCCTGTCTCTTAGCACAAAGCTAAGGGGTATTCTGATATTCCTGGGATATGAAGGGAAATTCCAAGGAGACAGAAAAGAAGGAATCTGTGAAGTAGAAGGAGAATCACAACAGAGAGGTGCAGTGGGTAAGATAGGACTCCCAGAAGGAAGGCTGCCCAATGCTGCTGATGAGTGAAGTAAGATTACTTTAACATAATCACTTCTTTGAGGTGCTCCTATGCCATAGACTTCTTGGAGACACCTGCAAAATGTCAGGTGCCAAGACCTTCACTCTGAGACCCGCTCATCTGATAGAAACACTATTGCCTTGAAGTAATACTACCCCAGTATCTGAAGACATTCACTTTGCAGTACTCTGGGTCTCTTCAGCTAGCCAACTGGCACCTCTCCGTGAGTTAAGATAATCCACTGTGCACAGTGAGCGCATACAAAAGCGTGAGTTGATTAACCAGTAATCTTTCCACTGCATTGTGGCTCACATCCACAATACCTACCACATGAACAATAAAAGGTTTGATATTAAGAATTGTTGACTAATATATAATCCCAAAGGGTTAATTCAGCATTAACCTACTCAAGTTTTTAAATGAATAAAACCAAGTCATTTGGAACAAAGAGGCATGTTCATGGAGAACTCTTGCTGACCCCAAAGGAAAGAATGCACAACCATTCTGCTTTCTTAGAGTCAGGGAAAAGGGAGGAGGACTCTGCGGGGAGAACAGCTCTCCCCAGTGTTGCTGATTAAAGCTGAGAGGCTAACACTGTTTGAGGTTAGAAGGAAAGAAGTGCATGCTTGAGTAGCGCTCAACACGAGGCAGGTGGAGAAGTTTCTACTAGACATTGTTTTCTGTCTTTATGAGACCACAGAGAGAGCAGGGCCAGCCTGGGTGGGTAAATGGACTGCATTTTGCCAGTGTGTTATGGGGCATTGATGCACAAGGCCCAGGCAGATTAGGGTCACTGTTCTGGGCAACAAGCCAAAACTGGAGGGCGTTCAACTGATGCAAAGGGCTACAAACAAAGTCAATAGGCAGCCTGGGGGCAAATACAGACGTCATGGTGTCAGGTCAGAGAGAGTGTAGAGACAAGAAGGCCACAGGGCACACACGCTATGTGGTCTAGCCCATGGGAGGTCAACACCGGGGTGGATGGGCAGACAGCAACAGCAGGAAGCCAACTCCACAGACCCAGGTGTGGAGGTCAGGCGCAAGCCCTCAGGGAATTTCAGACTGCAAAAGGGATAGGGACGTGAGAGGAACAAGTCTGTAGTAAATGGAAACACATGCTTTGTCAAGGAGGCGACCACTGCAGCGGTTCCCTGACCTTGCTGTGTAGTCTTTCTATGCTGGGAGAAGCATCCAGTTGCAGATGGCCACATCTGAGGCCTGCAGGTGGGAACAGGCAAGTGGCAGCCAGCTGAGGGGGGAGGCAGTTTCTCCCAGCTGCACTGTTTGCATCTGAGGAAAGCAGAGAGAAGCAATGATTCAATGCCCTGAATCCAGCCCTTCTTTCTGTTTGTACTATTATTATAACAATTTATCAAGTGCTTACTGCACAGGACAATATGCTTATGCATTACATCCACTGTCTTCTTTAATACTCTGCAACAAAGTACAGTTACTCTTATTTTACAAATAAAGATACTTGAATCCCAGTGTATGAGAAAGATGTCCAAAGTTATACAATGAATAAAAGACAGAGCCAGGATTTGAGCCCAGTTTTGTTACTCCAGGCCAGAGGTGGGTTCATGGGCTTCTGAGTTGGGCAGTGACATGGGGCATGCCTGATTTAATGCTCTGCTGTCACCACATTGAAAATTTTTGATAATATTTTGACAAAGACCCCATTGCATTTTGCTCTGGGCCTAACAATTGATGGAGTGGGGGTTGCTCAAAAAATGTTCTCTTTAACTATAACCTCTCACTACCCTCCCATTTCCACATAGTCTCATCCACTTATGCAGCTGTGGAGTGCAGGGCGCTGATTTTCCATAGCAATAGTAGAATCATTTAATCTAGTGTTGATTTTTTTTTTCCCTTGGGGGAAAATGGGAGAAGATACTAGGGGGAGAATTTGGCTGGCACCAGATTTGTACACTTACTTTGAAAAGTTGAAGGCACTGCATACATGTGAAGAATATGAGTGAATTTGTAACCAAAGCTTCTCACACCTCAGGATATGTTAATCTGACCTTACTACAAAGGTGGGGAAATTAAATGCATCCAGCCAATCACCTAGCTGTGTTATCTGCAGGACTACGAACGAGTCTTAAACTTTAAACAAGAAAGTGAGTGAATTCTATCAAAATTACTATGGTTTTCTCTCTAGTTTTTTGTTTGTGTGTTTGTTTCCATGTCTTCCTTCATTTTTTGCCATGACATAAACAAAACTCCTGCCTCACTGGCAGGGTTCCTAAAGTTTCTACAAAAGATAAATTTTTGCCGAGAAGTGACAGCAAGCAATACACTGTCCACATAACACATTACATAGGCTGAGAGAATCTTTCCCAACAAACACGTTCTATTCTAGCAAATGTTTTTCCTTAATTGACACAACATTGACAACACTGGCACAACATGACACTCTGTTTCCTTTGACATAGTAATTCCCTAAACATATTTAAAAGCCTCGATTTTAACACTTCCTTTCTCAATTCTGCTGTTGTTTTAATTTTGAACTTTACCTTTCTCTCTAACTCTGAACTTCACCTCTTCAGTCTAGCTGAGAGGCTTGTATGCATATTCACATTTCTTTTGCCTTTTTTCTTACTTTTTTCTCCTTTTCTCTTACTTTCTTCTCTCTTTTTCTCTTTCTTTCTCTTTTTCTCTTTTCTCTTACTTTATTTTTTCTTTCTTTACTTTCTTTTCTTTCTTTTTCTTTAATTTCTTTTCTCTTAGTTGACACAGTAATCCCCTTAAAATATTTAAAATCTTTAATTTCCTTTTCTCTGAACTGACATAGTAATTCCCTTAAAATATTTATAATCCTTAATTGACAGGTTCCCCAAGCTGAGCCCCTGCCTAAGCAGACCCTCTACCTGCATCCACAGGAGGACAGCGATAACAGGAAGCCAGCAGCCACACTGCTGTGCCCACCCCCAACCCCCACCCCCGTTTATCAGCCAGCCCCAGGCCCATGGCCCATAGGATTCTAAAATTTTCCACCTTCTCGACAAGTGCCCCCTCTCTCTAGTTTTTACCCCATGTTGGACCACCTCTACAGGCCTCCAGTGTAAACCCTCAAGGTCAGAACCATTCTTCACCTGGCCGGCTCTGGCCCCAAGGAGGGACATTAATTTACTGACCTAGGACCCCCTGTCATGCAGACATCCTTTGCTTTTTTCCCTCACAACTGTTTATCAAAAGGCCTTAGACAATCCTCTCTCTGAGCCTGTCTGAAGAATCACACATATGAAATTAAGCATGAGTCTAGGAGCAGGGTCATTTGACAGTTGCAAGGTAACTTTTTGTCTTCTTTATCAAGTCCATTTAAGAGCACTAACATCGGCAGTTCTTGCTTGAAACAAAACATTTCTTGCCTTGGAAATCAGTCACTGGCTGTAGGCACAGGAGCAGTGGAGAATACAGCTCATCAGAAATGCCAGGGCTTCTTAGCACTGGCATCTCTGCTCTTACTTTGTTGTCATGCATTAATCAAACACCTTTCTCTGCCTAAACTCACCAAGAGAGCATGCTTCTCCTTATTCTCTCACCCCCTGTTTCCCAAGATATCAAAGGAGGCATTATAATCATTTGATTGCTTTTGACCAACAGTATTTAATTGCTTCTCAGTTACCCGTTAAAGCACACTGGGATAATCCTTTCACATGACCAGGACATCAGGCTAGCGAAGACTAGAGGAGAGGTGTGAATTTAAGGCATGAAGGTACTGATTTAAAATTTTTAAAAAACTGACTTGTAGGTGGAATGTATGATTCTTATGGTAGGAAAGATTCCATATGAAGTATTTGCATTCCACACCTGTCTACATATACATAATGAAGCAGAAAATAGAGGCAATTTTTGAATGAATTTGTGACCTAAATTTGTTTTCCTGAACTATCCAGCTATGGCAGGAAAATGTGCATCTCTGCTAATAAGAAAATATTTGCTCCTCTCTTATTCAGCAAATCTTGATTTTATTTTTCTTATTTTTATTTAATCATTTAATAGAATTTAGTTTTTAGAGAAGTTCTAGACTCATAGAAAGCTTGAGAAGCTATTTCATTATATATTCTCCCCCAACCCCACATATGCTGCCTCTATTAATATCTCACATTAGTCTAGTACATTAGTTACAATCAGTGAACTAATATGGATGTTATTATTTACTAAAGATTATGATTTATTCAGCTTTTCCTGAGCTTTTGCCAAATGTTCTTTATTCCAAGATCTTATCCAAGGAAATCATTATACTGAGTCATCATCTTAGGTCATGATTTTAGATATCTCCCTGCTGTGATAGCTCCTTGGAATTCTCCTTGTTTTCAGCGGCATTCACAGTTTGGCAGTATATTGGACAGGCATATTGCAGGATGCCCCTCTATTGAAATTCCTCTGAGTTTTTCTCATGATTACACTAGCTGTAAGTTTGGGGAAGGAGATGGCAGAATCAAAGTGCCATTTTCATCACATCATACCGAAAGTACGTGCCACCAATGTGACTTAGCACTGTTAATGCTGACCACACTCACCTGATGAGGTGGTATTTGTCAGGTTTCTCCACTGTGAACTTATTTTTTTGTCCTCCCTTTATGTACTCTACTGTAGAAGTAAGTCTCTATACACTGTCCCCAGTTAAAGAATGGGGATTTGTAAAATTCTGTTCCTTGGTTTGAAGTCTCAGCATAAAATCTTGTGCTCTTGAGATTTTTCTTCTCTCCTCTCACTTATTAATTTAACCAATAACTTATTAATGTCACTATAGACTCATGGATACTTATTTTATTTTGGGTTATAAAGCAACCACTTAATTCATTTTTGGTCAAATTATTTCATCTTCAGGGCATTGGGAGCTCTTTTATTTGTTTCTTGTGCCCCTTTGACATAATCACATTGTGTGTTGTGTGTGTGCATGTGTGTGTGTGTGCATGTTAACATTTACTTATTTTCAAATAGAACACACGTGTAAATACTCAATAGTTTCCCTGGTGTGAAAAACTAAGTGTAAATAAGGGTTAAAATATATAATTGATATTGTGAAATAGGAAGAAAAGGTGTAAAGTAGTAGGGGAAATGGGAGGGGTAGGGGAAAGGAAAGAAGGGAAAAGAAAAAATATGAGAAAAGGAAAAAAATGGAAACAAAGTCTTTGTAAATAGGGAGGGGTGGAGGGGGTGAAGGGAGGTCAGGAGAAAGGGGAAAAAATAAGAACCAAGATACATCATGTAAAGGTACAAGATCCCAATGATGAATGTAACTGTACTGTATACCTAAAATGTACCAATAAAGTTAATGGGAAATAAAACGATTTACTTATTTTCTGGCATGAAAAGATGCTCCAGGCTAACCTTGTGTGTTTCCTCCTCTATGCTATAATCAACAAATGTTCAAAAGTCCCCTGGTTTTTTTGGTAGAAGACAATTCTAGAAATCAACATCTGGGTACTAAGTGTGTTCACTGATACTAGGCTGTTTTTTCTTTAGACCCTCTAGACTGACAGGGCAAAAACTATGTGCTTGTTTATTAGTCTATGTGTATACACATCTATAAATGCTTCTACATATTTCCATTTGTAACTACTTAGTCATTTTTAACTTCTATATCATGTACATGAAGACAGTTATTTGCATAGGTCTTTCCACGCTGACAGTAACCTAATAATACCCTTAAAATCATGTTTGAGTCCACTCCTTGTGCCATACCCTGGCATAACAATACCTGGCCTGGAGAAGCCTTCCATCCAGTGGGGAATATAGACATACATGCACATAATTTCAGGAAGATGCAGCAATTTGATAATCTTGAAGAAAATTTACAAATTGCTGGAAAAGTGCATAGACGGGTCACGTAGAACAACCTGAGAGTTTATGTCTAAAGGTATCAAATATTTTCAGAAGATGAAAAAGGATTTATTAGAAGATTGGAAATTGTCTTTGTGACACAAGGGACAGTGTCTGAAAAGGAAAGAAAGAGGGACAGAAGAAACTGCAGCCAATTTTACCTTTTTATAGAATGAATTTTGAGGTAGGGAGTGTGATGAGGCTGGAGAGATGGATAGAAGTCAGGCCAAGGGGAAGAGTATTTATATGTACATGAAGTTAAGGGCAAACACTTGATTCAAAATCAATCTGCATAAACCCAACCCAATGAGACCATTCTCAGTACTGAAGAATCGGGATCCAAAGAAGATCTATAGGGTTAACAATCATGAATCATCTCCAGTCCACTAATTGCCAGTAACTTCTTAGTATTGATGCCCATGCCACGGAGACGACAAGGACAATGCTGATGGATGATAATTACTTATTTAGCATTGCCTACATGGCAAGTGTTATCTCATTTAACCCTCAGAGACAGGCATTGTGATTAATGCCATGTAGCAGAAGCAGAATTGAGATTCAGAGGTTAAATAACGCACCTGAAGTCACACAGCTGGGAGGTGGCTGGTACCACTTTAGACCATGTCAGCCTGACTCTTCATCACTGCCCACTTAACCATCCCTTTGAATCAGGAAGCTTTGACCTTCCCAGCACCCATGTTACTGATGATAAATCATCTTCTATAGAAAGCAGGGCTTAGCAAGTTACACATTTTAGTTTTCATTTCTAAGAAAAAAAAATCTGTGGATAGAGGCCTAAGGAAAAAAAATGTAGCTATTTCTAGATTAAAGAACAATGTCTTTTGCAACTCAATAATGAACACAGGAGTCTCTTTTCCCTGAAATAGGTTCACCCTGACCAAATGTCTCTGTAAAATGTTTGAGCTGAACCATTTCCTTTCTTCATAATGAGGAGAAATGGGCAGATAAATCAGTTGGGAGTCTGTAACCCAGTCCTCGGAGGTGATGTGTCAACCTGGCCTCTCACTCTTTATTCACTGAGATTTATGATGGGCCAGCAGAGCTGATTATTCATCATGCATCCCTTCCGTGAGTTCTGGGTAAGAACAAGTAACGCTTCCAGTCTTACTACTTTTTCTGAACAGTATTAGAACAAGCCAAGAAAACATCCAGCAAAGCAATGAAACACATCCAATAAACCTCATCAATGCTTCACAGTATGAAGGAATTGTTAAGGTTCGGATCTAAAACATCTCCCAAAAGTTTCATGTGTTTGGAAGATGATTAGGTCATGGGGCACTATACTCATCAGTGGATTATCCCACTGGGGAGATTGCAGCTGACTTGCTGTTAGGAGGTAGGGCCTGGTGAGAAGCAGGTCACTGGGGATGCAGTCCTGTACCTGGCTCCTCCCTTCTCTTTCTGCTTTCAGGCTGCCATGGGATGAACAACTTTCTTTTGCCATCCCTTCCACCCTTCCATTTCTGCCTTGCAGCCAGCCAACTTAGGACTGAACACACTGGAAACTATGAACCAAATGTAAGTTGTGGATGTCAGGTATTGTATCCCAGTGATGGGAAAGAGAATAAGACAGAGATCAAATTTTTAAAAAGGTTTTATTCTTACCTGAAAGCTTGTGGCAAGGTCTGGAAACTGGAACACTAACACCACTCTTCTCTTCAGCAAATTGGGTTATTTGGCAAATTCACAAGGATTGGGTTTGAATTCAATCTCTTTGAACAACCATAAGTAGAAAGAAGAATATAAAACACTTTCAGAATGCAGACTATAAACCTAGGTGCAAGGAATGTATATTCACTAATAAAGCCAGTTTTGGCTGGTTGAACATGGGCCTCCTTTGTGATTAATAAAAGCAGAAATGCAATCCCGTTGCCTGCACAGCATAGAGCTGCCTATTTAGAAAGAAAGCTTATGGGTTTCAAACTCACCTCACATTTATATATATATATTTTAAACCCTGCCATGTTCCCCTTTAGAAAAGAATTTAAAATGGATATGACTCCTATAATTCCTGTCTAGGCCACCAGGACAAAGCATTCCTGCTCCCCTTGTCAAGTTCATTCCTACCTCCCAGGGTGGTTATGAGTAATGTATGTGAAGGGCTTTGTAAGCTAATCATATACAAATGTAAAGGAATTTAAGTGACTACTTATCTTACACTCCTGTGTTCTTAGCCATAATGAGTTACTTACTATATGGGAGACTTTAAGGGATGTGGGAAAGGGATGCTTCTCTAGTAGTCAGTGGGATACCTGGAGAAAGCAGACAAACTAAATGCTTTACTGTTTGAACATAAACCAAACTAGGGAAACCAGTCAAGTTCTCCAAGACTTCTTTGGCTCAAATAGACAAGAGGTTATTGGGTTTTTGTTTTCAATTTTCATATAGCCATAATTAATGGGATGGACCATAAAGCAAGTTCAGGGTCAGGAATCTGGGTAAATAAGTTGACTGTCAGAAATGTAGACATAAGTTATAGCACAAATTCTAACCTGACTGGCCCTGATTTAATAAGGCCCCATAGTCACATCCTCCCATGCACTTGGCTTGCAATTGCCTGCTCTAGAGACAAGGCAATTAGTGATAAAGAGAGGGTGGGAGAATTACTGCATTCCAAACACATCTGGGGAAGGGGAAAGGTCTTCCACCCCAGGATGTAGCTAGACAGAGGGTTGCCCACCAGAGTGAAAAATGGAAAATGGTCTTGATTTACAGACCTGGTGGAAAGTAATTTAGAAAGTTAAGGCAAGTCATCCTGTAAAGCTTTGCATTGCCTCATCTCTGAAAGTAAGAGGAAATTTCAGGAGAAAGGCTTCTGGTAGTTTCCACAGAACTAAATTATAAGGGGTTTCATAATTCTGTATCTGTTGATTGTGCAACTGAGTGGCTTTTCAGTTTTCTAAAATAAATAATGCACCTGACTCTGTGCTCTGATGTGTTCATCTGC
This sequence comes from Heterocephalus glaber, assembly GCF_053883595.1. Taxonomy (NCBI): domain Eukaryota; kingdom Metazoa; phylum Chordata; class Mammalia; order Rodentia; family Bathyergidae; genus Heterocephalus; species Heterocephalus glaber. The sequence goes on from NW_028258153.1 coordinate 4,526,979, forward strand.
TTTAAAGCCAGCATCAAGAACCAAGTATTCAGAAGGGCCCAGGAATACTTTCATTACTAGTATTTGGACTTCTCAGAGAAAAACTCAGGCCAAACATCTGTTCTTAAGTATATGACTTAAATATTTTGGTTTAGGGTGTTATTGTCTGAATTTTTCCTTCATGTCAACATATTCTGAAATATTAACGCTCTATGGGAGAATTCAGTTACATCACAAAAGTGCCACAGAGCCTTCCTTGGTTCTCCTGCAGCTCCATATTTGCTTACAATGTTCTCGGGGCCACGTGGGTCTAATGAGAGTTGGTGATGTATATCCACTTCCCTGATGCTATTGACTAAATATGTGTGTGCCTCAAAATTTACATTTTGAAAACCAAATTCAAAGTGATGGTCATAGAAGGTGGCCTTTTGGAAGCTAATTAGATCATGAGAATGGTGACTTCAGGAGTGGGCTTCTGACCATAAGAAAGAGACACCCAGGTTGCTCCCTCATCCCCTTCTGGCAAATGAAGCCACTGCAGGAAGATAGCCATCTGTGAGCTAGGAAGTGGAATCTCACAGAAACTGAATGCCAGTTCTTTGCTCTTGGATTTCCCAGGGTCAAGTACACAAGAAACAAATTTCTTTTGTTTATGAACCACCCAGTCTTTTTTATAGCAGCCTGAATGCACAAGGGAAGACAAGAAGAATGACTCACTGCTCTTTCCTATTACACTGTATCTCAAGTCATAAACTACATTTAGTTTTTCAGTCTTGCTCTTTTATGTACTCTTGTAAGGAAGATGCTGCATTGGAATTGGTTCAGGACCTCCAAGTGTCCTCCCCACATGTGGATGAGGCCATAGGCACTTGAGAATAAGCCCTCCTTCCTGCACAGGGGCTCCTTCCAAATGTCTACCCTCTGAGTCACTGAATCTGGTTGCCATCCTGGCCCTTTCCCTTAGGTCAGGTAATATTTCTTCATTGCCTCTTTGCAGCCCATCTTAAGCACTACCACTAGTTTGCGTTTACTCCATATGCTCTGGTGATAGGCCAGTCTTTACCAGAGAACACACCTAGCTCTAGCTTCCTGACTTCAGAATGAGTCAGAGTCATTATAGTAATTTGGTCACAAGTGACAAACATGCACTTCTGACAAGATAGAACAGAAAGGGAAATACACTGCACGGACAAATAGAACTCCATGGAGAAGCACAAATGTATATCTGGACCAGGATCAACTGTGGCCTTAGTGTTCAGAGGCCACCTCTTTTCATGGTTTTTTACTGCTGTGGAAATCAATACCATTTTCTCTTGGCTCTTTCTTGATTATATAGAGAATATGGTAGCATACAGCACCTGAATTTCGATTCTGATGGTTTCTGCTCCTAAATAGGGTGCATTTCAACTCTGTAGACCCCAAGTTCAGAAATTCTTGTGAAATTATTTTGATGTAACCAGACTTCACATCAACTCAGAAGTCTGGTTTTATGAGAGGAAAGAATAGCTACTCTAAAAAGAACCATTAAAAAATAATCATAGTGTGGTTGTTTTTAGGTTTACATTTTTTATTTTGGTTTTTCCCCCCACAGTGAAATCAATATACTAAGGTTTGTGACTTATTCTTAGAAAAAATTTCAGAGACCCTGATACAATCAGCCAAGCTTAGGGCAGAATTTCATTTGAAAATCCCCTCTGTCATTTGGAATAAAGGACTCTACCTTCTCATACTTGGTTTATAGAATAATCACTTTCAAACTTTCCCTTTTTCTCTCTTGAGTCAGAATCTATGAACCCCAGGCTGTTCCTCAAATTATAGACTCAAAGCAAACCTCTCACCAAACCTCTAGTGTAGCTGAGACTACAGGTGTGTACCACCATGACTGGCATAAATTCAGTCTGTAGATAATGGTTTTGATGCCTGTCATAAGTTGGAAATGATTACTATAAATGAATTTTAATCTAAATTTTTAAAATGATATATAGAAAAAAAATTTAATTAAGGACAATTATATATGAAAAAAGCTGTAATGAATTACATTTGTTCTAAATCTTTGGGTAGAAAAGAACAACAACACAATCCAAAAAAGCTTAAGTGCATCAAAGGGAGGATTATTTGTAAATATGATGGAGTGCTTCACAGAACCCAAAGCTATAATAATGTGTAGGGGGGGAACTAATATTGTTGTAAACATGTGGATAAGGAAATAGAGAAATGCCTACAGACATTCTAATGGGTGTCTGATATGCCCAATATATGAGTTCAATTTAGCCAGTACTTATTGAGCACCCTTTTTATGTACAGGGCATTACACCACTCAACTTTCCATGTTTGTCAGTTTGCATTGTCTATCATAACATTTAAATGAATTAACTCCCTTAAAATAGACAGTGTATCACTGAAAAATGCTGATACACATAAAGTTTGATTTGCAGTACATTCTACTATGATAAAACAAACTGTTGAATTATAAAATTGTTGAAAGGAGCACATTTTTTCCTACACTTTTTAGTAACCATCAATTACAATCAGTAAGAGAAGAGGTCTATAGTTCACAAAATAACTATTATTAAATGATAGAGTTGTCTCCACATAATATTAAGAAAATGGATCTGTCACCTTGAGTCAGCTTAAGCTACACTGAAGAGAAAAATCCCATCTTGGGTAAATTTACTTGTGAGTCTTTCAGACAGTAAAAGAGTCAGATAAGTTCATGGATCACACATCTAATGAGGCCAGTCTGGACTCTATTTCATGAGTATAGCCCTAATTTCACCTAACTCTAGATCTTTCCTTAAAGTACTGGCTCAACCTAAAGTGTCTTTGTTTAAAATCTCATGCTTACACTTTCTATCCTTCCTTCAAATTCAACTGAAATTCTATCATCTCTTAGAAATCTGTTCCCCCTCAAATTTTCAGGCATTAAAACTTTGTTTTCTTACACTTGCTTAACAAGATGCTTGTACATATTTATGTTTTACTTTTTCATATCAGCCTTGCTTCATAGCTTGTGTATGTGTGTGTGTGTATGTGCACTTACACACATGTGTGTCTGTGTGATCCCCACTAGATGATGAGCTCATGGAAGATAAATGCTATAAAATTTTCCCATTTATTCCTTCAATAATTAAATAAGTATTTTTGAGTGTCCATATTCACTGTGCTTAGCATTATGGAGATATGAAAGTAAATCAGCTATATTTTATACACTAAGAATTTATAGTGTTGGAAATAAGAGCTAGGCAGGAAAATAAACATAGTAGGTAAATATAAGTGACATAGAGAGATAAAGATAAAATGTTATGAAAGTTCTCAGATCAGAGACATTATTCCATCAACAATGAAGGGACCTGGAATTGAGTAGAGGAAAGATAGATAGAAAGGGGATGTCACCCCACAAGATAGACTTGGAAATTATCCCTGAAGATGGTAAGATTTTGATGTGTGAGTATTGGGTTGTTCTGATAAGGGAAACAGCATGAGTTAAGACATAAATAGGAAGAGCAAGAAGGTCTCTTTGGGTGGATCATATGATGCATAAAGGAACAGAAGTCATTAGAATGGCAGCTTGGAAACCAGTGTTATTCTAAGGAATCTGGTGGGTATTTGTCAATAATTGGGACAATGGAGGGAGAGTCGGATATGGTGGGTATAGGGTGGTCTGTCAGGATGCATCAAGAATGAAAGCAAAGGGTAATGTAGCCCCAGCCTGAGATAGTGGCAGTAGAAACAGAAGGCTTGTGTAGAGAATAGATAAGACTTGGTTCTTGGTTGCATAAAGAAGGCAAGGGATCGGAAAGAAAAGGTCCTCTAGAACTACAGGGATAACAGACCCCTTGGTTAAGGCAAGGAACACATGAGGATCATACAGATTGGATAGGGCAAAAATATAACTCCCAAAATGAACATTAAGTATATGTTTTACTCTTTACATCTAGCAGAGTTACATATAAAATAAGTTAATAAATATTTTATAAATTGTTATGAATCTACAATAAGCATTTAAAGGTATGTAGTGACAAAGGGATAGATCTCTTGCAAATGGAAAAGGTTCTAGGAAACCAAAAGCCAGAAGAAAGGGGCTGGGGAGTTAGCTCAGTGGTTCTGACCCCTGCCTCACAAGCGCAAGGTCCCGAGTTCAATCACCAGTACCAAAAAAAAAAAAAAAAAAAAAAGCAAGAAGAAAAAGGGAGAGAAAGGGAAGTAAGAAGATTTAAGATATACCATGTATAGGTACCAAATATTCACAATGAATGTAAACATTTGCCTGAGTTACTTTCTTTCTGCTAGAATGAAATACTGGACACCCAAAAGTTAAAGAGGAAAGGTTTATTGTAACTCATAGTTTGCAAAGGTTTCAGTCCATAGTCAACTTGTCCCAAGGCAGGGCAGATGGCAGAGGGGCATGGCAGAAGAGAAACAGCCCATGAAGTGGCAGCCAGGAAGCAGCAAGACTTCCTTTTTCTTTCCCTTTTTCTTCCATCCAGGCTACAAGCCTATTGGTTGGTGCCACCCACACCCAGGATGGGTCTTTCTTCTTCAGTAAATCCATCATTCACTCCCAGAACTATGCTAAGCCAATCAGTGGATTAATCCAGTATCACACCCATAATCCAATTGCTCCCAAAAGCCCCATCCATGACTGCATGGGGCTTTGGGAGTACATCTAATATAAACCATGACAATACTATATGTCAGGAACATGAACTAAGAACAATAATAACCAGAAAGTGAAAATGAGGAGAGAAGATTTAGAGAAAGAAGAAGGGAAGTGGATGGGGAGAAGACAATTAAAGAAGAAACAAACTGTGTTATGTACATATACCCACTCCTCATGATGAATCTAAACTCAATGTACTTCAAACATGTGCTAATAAAATAAAAATTAAAAAGGTATACGGTGGCAGCAGTAAAAATAGGATATTCTGGAAGTATCATTAAAACTAGAGGTAATTTTCCAGGGAGACAACTGTGTCATTGCCCCATGTTCCTTTTCTTGCCCATTGGAAAATGATGATTATTCACTTGGGTAAAGCATTTATGTATTTTTTAAATATATTTCATTATATTGTCCCAATTCTATTTTACCAAAGCAGTATCCTGGGTTTTTGTTATCTAAGGGCTTTCAAATAGCAGATAACAGTAAATCCTGCCCCAGAAATGTTCCATATCCCTTGCAAATATTACTTACTTCTTGTAACTCCAGAGACATGTAGCAGCTCCATTTGTGGGATGAGGGAGCTCTGTCATGGAAAGTTAAGTAATTAACTTAAGGTCACAAAGCCAGCAATGGACAGAGGCTGAGGTAAGACTCAGACTGAAAAAGGACCACTGCTGGCGTTGCTGAGGAAGCCATGATATGGAGATTTCAGGACACTGAGGATGGGACATAAGAGCCAGTTCGTATGTGCATTTTTCCTCTACTTTAACCAAGAGAGAATTTTGCTGCAATTTCCTCCTGAGGAAAAAAAGAAAAATGACAATTGAATGATTGGTACAAGGTCAAATGGAAATGAATAGTGATGTCTCTAAATTCATGATTCCTAACACTTAGCTTAGAATTTTAACCAGTAGTTCGTGTTGCCCTGTTACCGAAGAGTTAAGAGTGAACAGACTATAATCATTACGTGTTCTTTATATTAGAAATGTCTTTCAAAAATTTACATGTATATTTTAATTACTTATAAGAAATGAAAGCATTACATGTAAAAATCTTTGGGGCAGAGATGAATACTTGATAAATATAATTAGTGATTTTCCTTGGTTCTTAAAAAATAAACTTCTATGATAAATTTCTCAAAAAGGTAATTTCACTTATTCACATTCAGATTTCTAGGTATAGTATATTATCATGAATCCCCCAATCATCCTTTAGAAATACTACAATATAGGGTTTTATTGTGTCTGTCTTTTGAGGTTCCAAATTGTTAACATCTGTCTCTTAGTATTTTTTTCACAATACCCTAAATACTCTAATCTCTGGTTATCCTGCTAATAACTGTAATTTTCTAGTCAGCTGCTATCTCTCAAGGTAGTTTAAAGGTCATTTTTTGCAATACATAAAGAAGCTTGGGAAGAAAGTGGACGCGATTTATGTTTTAGCAAGTTGCACTCATGCTTAGATTTGCTTTTATATTCAAGAGAAAAGAGCCTGCCTGGGTCTTTTGCTTCAGTCTCTTATTTGGTCCCTTGCATGATTTATTTTGTTCTTTTATTAAATTTTACTTCTGTTACCTAATGTTAGTCTTAATAGGAAAAGTGGGCAGCATTTTCAGAATCTTAAAGATTAATTAATTATAAGACACATTTAAACTGTACTTTTTAAAGAAATAATTTTCTATAAACTACACGTTATTCCTATAACATAAAAGCATGCTGCGCTTCCCTTTAGTCAGAAATGATCTTGAAAATTATCTTAACCAATATTTGAAGAATTGCATTGTTTCCATTTTCCACAAACCCAACCATAGTTGCTGTATAACTTATGACACAAGCACATTTGCATATATGCATGTATTTTCACTTATTGAAGGTGCCAATCAAAATAAAAAAGAAGCATAAGTATAAACTATAGTGAACATATGGTAAGTCATTTGTTTATTTTGTGTTTTTAGTATCCATTGCTTTCTTGTAAAAAAAAAAAAAAAAAAAAAAAAGAAAAGAGAAGGGCCAGGGATTTACCTCAGTGGTTCCGCCGCCTGCCTCGCAAGTGCAAAGGTCCCGAGTTCGATCCCCAGTACCAAAAAAAAAAAAAAAACAAGAAGAGAGAGAGAGAGAGAAAGCTTGGTTGGATTTTCTTAAAGTAAAATTTATTCTTTATTTGGTTTTGTATTTTTGGTACTGGGGATCGAACTGGGGACCTTGCACTTGCGAGGCAGGTGGTAGAACCACTGAGCTAAATCCCCGGCCCATAAAACTTATTCTTACTGCACACTTTGTCTGAAGTTCCATAATATGACTGATCAGACAGCTATAGTAATTGGTTCAGGTGCAAACACGATCCCTGACTGGACAATAAGATACAGAATGAGAAATACCTTAGAACCTTCTGGGAATGGAATACCTATATTATTTCCAAAGGTAATACTCAGCAGTCAGGATATCAAAATGGATCTGGCCAAGCAAAAAATGACTACCTGGAGAAAATTTCTGTTGGAAAAGGTAAAGTGGAGAAAAACCAGATCCAAGGAACAAAAAGGGAAAGTACCTTGCTGCCATTATTTAAGGCCCTGGATCCAACCATAGCTGTGTTTACATGAAATGGGATTGTTTTAATTGGAAATTATTGGTGCGCAATTAATGAGTAAGCACAAGAAAAGTTTACAGGTATTGGCAAGGAACTACTTTATTATAGAAGATGATTAATATAGCAGGGTAGAAGATAAGAGTATTGACTAAACTTTTGCTTCAAGAGTTCATAAAATGAAGTTGTAAGAGCAAAACTGAAGTTATTATTGTATAATGAAGAGAAGGGAGTATAACTAAGAAATAATACAAAAGATAAATTCAAGAATTGGCAAGATAATAGATTCATGGGCGTGCAAGCTTGGTTGAAAAGGGTTTTGGTTTGGGGGTATTTTTTCATCCTTTCTGATAACTTCAAAACCATGTGTGTGGAGAATTGGAAAATGCAGAGGATGTTGTCAGAGAGAGTTGGGAAAGAACTGTAGCACAGAGAGGAAATTATAAAAGAACTTACTTTGGCATCACATTTTTCCCACATCATAATATGGTAGACATCACAACCAAATGACAAAATTTAATACCACTAATAGGGGAACAACTGATATTAAATGTCCTCTGATATGATATGCTGAGAAAAAGAAAATATCGTATACTTCCAAAAATTCTTAACATGAATCCAATTGTGATAAAACAATCAAATACAAATTGAAGGACCTTCTAAAAACACAACTTGCCTTGGCCTTTCGAAACTATTAATTTCATAAAAGAGCTGGCAGGATTATTTTAATACAGAGTACAGCAATCTAAAGGGATATAAGAACTAAATGAAATTACAATTCCTGATTAGATCTTGAATCAGGGAAAAAATAACAGTTCTAAAAAGACATTACTAGGACAATTTGAATATGGACTTTGCATAAATAATTACTAGACCAACATTAAATTTTTTTAATGTGACTATAGTGTCATGGTTATGTGGATTATTTAGGAGATAAATGCAGGATTATTTTAGCAGCGAAATGACAAAGAAACCAGAAATTTTCCTTGAAATGACTCACCCAAAAATGCAACTGTGTACATGCATCATGTTTGCGACACTGCTGATGCTCTCCCCATGTTCTCAGATCCCTTTTGCCATTTTCTGTGTGCCTATCCATCAGCTTCTCTGTGCTCCTTCTAACATCTTGCCCATGCAGGTAAGAAATCCACACAGAATTAGGGTGAGGCTGATCTCAGGCGGAAATCACAATGTCTCTTGGCTTCTTCAAAGTCCTCTTAATTTTGTTTCCTTTTTCCCAGGTGGATCTGTTTTAGATGAGTCTGGCCTGATCTATACACACATGCATACAGACATTGAAGGAAGGAGTAGATGATGTTAAATGTTACCCACAATGAATCTAGGTGAGATTATTTTACTAGTGTTCCAGTTTTTCTGTAGGTTTGATATTGAGGAGGAAGGATTTAACATACCTGGTTTCTCACCCATTTCTTTCTCAATTCCTGAGGGCTACCCCCGAAAGGCCTATGATCTGCACTTATCTCCTTCAAAACATGCTGATGATTGGACCTCCTGGTAAATATACTGCAGAAGTCTTCCAGGGAGAGTTTGTGTCTATGAATTTTTTTTTTTTTTTTTTTGAGGCAGGATCTCACTATGTAACCCAGGCTAGCTTTGAGTCCTCCTGACTCAGCCTCCCAAGTGCTGAGATTACAGGCTTGTGCTTCCTTGCCAGGCACTCTATGAAATTATTTTAATCTTGGCAAAATGTTCCTAGTTTAGAGTTGTTAAAAGTAAAGACATCCAGGGTGTTAGCTCAGTGGTGCTGCGGCCTGCCTTGCAAGTGCAAGGTCCTGAGTTCGATCCTCCATACCAAAAAAAAAAGTAAATACAAAAATCAAGAACTTATGTATTTATGAGACATGACTTTCTAGAAAATGTCACCCAAGTTAGATGACCATATAGGGCATAACATAAGAGATATTTCACAACCAAAATGTTCTCTGCTGTATCAGGCAACCTATGCCCCTCAGTTACCAACCTCATCCAATGACATCAGTGTGTGTGTGCATGCATGCATGTGTGTTTGTGTGTGCATGTGTGCCTTTTGAATGCTTCTATCTTTGACATTGTTAATAATGATTGATATTGCCAAAAGACCTCTGATCTGTACAAGTCTGATGTGACAAACTGATCATTTGTGTTAGCTCAGCTATTGTTCAAACTAGAAAGTTCTTTAGACAGCACAAGGTGTTGTTTCTTAAATTCTCACACACAAGACCAGAGCTGCAGGTTCCTCTTCTAAGTTTATATTACAAAATATACAAATGCCAGTCAGGACCTATAATGCACACATTATGTTGACCCTTCAGCAGACTGTACTGCTACTGTGAGTGTCAGAGAGATGGAAGTGACAAGGGACACATTCTCACATTGCATTTCCAGCTTCTGGGGTCAGAAGCCAGTGGTGGCAGCAGGAGAATCAGCAAAGCCTTCATATTAGGCCACCAAGCTTCCTCCTCGGTTTCCCAGTTCAGGGCCCTGAAAGCCAGTCCTCAGCCCTCCCAGGCATTTCCTATGCCCCTAATTTCCTGTATTAAATCCTTATAAAAATACCTAAAGCAGTTTGTCACCTGAACCAAACCCTGAATGACGTAGTTAATTACTGTGACAATTATTTTAATCTGGTTTGAAGAAATTTTCTCAGCTTCTCGATTTATGTGCAACAATGTTCTTTCTAACTTTAAGATTTTAAAGTTTCAAGTAAAAAGTAATAATAGGCAAATAACTAGGCAAAGCAATTTAGAGGAAGGGGGCAATCTGCCATATTTTTAGGCTGCAGGTTTCATTTAACATATATCTTATTAGATAACTGTTTGTGTCATTATTAGGGGCTTTTCTTCATGAAAGTTTAAATATCTGATTTCTTTATAAAAAGCATAACAAATGCATTGGAATTTTTCCTGGACAGAAAAAAAAGTAGTTAGAAGATTATTTGAATCTATTTTTTATCAGCAGATATTACTGCAAGCTAATCCAAAATCTAAAATTGTTAACGCCATATGTTCCATTGATTTCCATCTTGCCAATTAAATAAAGGTTACCTCCTGGGTGCCTCAAAGATTCCCTCTCTCTCTAGGCACCATCAGAGGGTTTCAGCTCAGCCAGGGCACTCCTGCTGGTCGTCCCTAAATTCCCTCTGCAGGGAATGAATGACAGAATGCCTTCTGGAAAGATTTCACTTGGGGAATGGCAGAACTTCTGCTAACTGGAACTCTAGCTTGTTCATTAGAAAGGCTTGCCCTGTTTTCACAAGGGAGCAAGGGTTAATTCAACAAATGCTTATTAACCACCTACGATGTGCCAGGCAGTGGGGTAGGCGCTGGGGATATTAAGAAGAATAAGATGATAACTGGGGATATTAAGAAGAATAAGATGTAAAGTTATGTCCCTGTCCTCTAAGAGGCCTGAGCTTGAGTAGAGAGACACACACCTAGTTTGGATACAGCATGATTTGTTCTCTGAATTGAGGGCTACTGGGTAGCAGGGGCAGGGACAGCCTAGTTCAACTATGGGAAGGAAACCAATTGAGTTGCCAAGCAGAGAATAAAGTTGGTGTTTGAATTCATTTTGAAAAGTAAATAGGGCTTTGTCCAGGTCAGGACAAAAAAAAAAAAAAAGGAAAGAAAAAGAACAAGCCAATGCAGAAATACTACAGGGATCAAATTTTGTCCAAGAAACAGAGTCTGTTGACTGGGCACAGAGTTGGCAGGAGAGTGGGATGGTTCATCGTATGTATCAAGGTGACTGGACCACAGGTGCTGCCCAGGTATTTGGTCAAGCATTATTCTGCTGGTTTCTGCAAGTGTGTTTTGGATGATACTAACCCTTAATTTGGTACAGTGAGTTGATTGCCCTGGGATTTCCCTGCCTCCACAGCTGTGTGATCTAATACCTTACAATAAATATCTTTTCATTATATACCCATATCTGTATCCATATATATGTATATATACATATATATATCCTATTGTTTATATATATATATATATATATGTTTTATTTACATATCTATTGGTTCTGTTATCCTGGAGAACTCTGACTGATAAAAATTGGAAGAGATGAAGCTCTAACAGTAAGGATGATCAGAAGACAATGAATCTGAATGTCATTCCCCAAAAAGTAAACACACTACTATTCCTTTTCAAGATTTTAATTATTGATTTTGACAAACCATACTTTTCCATTCATTTCTTGGGTGCCCAAGACCCTCATCTGAGTGCTTCACAGGTATCAATTCATTTTTTTCCACTGTAGAGGAAGAAACCATCATCATCATCTTCAATTTGCAGAGACAGAAACAAGGCATAGAGAAGTGACCTGCCTGAAGTTCATAGTTAGTAAGTGACAGAGCCCAAGTGGATCCGGCTGGCACATTCCAGGGTCTGCTTCTCTAGTGGCATCCTAATATTGGATTTAATTCTGTAAGTTTTTGAGATCAAGAATTTCCATCAACTTTGTCACTTTAGAAAGATGATTCAGTTAGTAGAGCAAAGATAAAATTAGAGAAAGGGACTACAGAACCCTGCAAGAATCTAATAAAAGACGTGCTGAAAAAGATTCAGCCTATGTTAGCAGGGCTAACAGTGGAAAGTGGCGGATGCTGCAATAATTGTTTTTGAGAAGGTGGCACTATGATTTAGGGACTAATCTGAAGTTGGGAGCAAGGAGAAAGGTGAAACCCAGCATGGTTAGAAATGGGTGAATGAGCTAGGACACATGTCGAGGACAGGAGAACAAAACAGCTGGGAGGTATCTAGGAACTGAAGCAGAAGCAGCCTCGAGACAAGTTTAAATCTCAATTCAGAAGTGAGGTCAGGATGAGGAGAATAAATGCATTTGGGAGTTGGGTTTGTTTCTACAGCTGCCATAACAAATTACCACCAACTGGATGGTTTAACATGATAGAAAGGTATTCTCCTACGTTCTGGAGACTGGGAGCTGAAATCAAGATGTGGAGAGAGTTGCACAGTCTGTTCTGTACCTCTTCCAGCTTTGGTGCTTTGCCGCTCCTTGGCACCAGTTGGCCGGCAGCCTCCACACTGAAATCTTAGCCTCCCTCTTTATGTCACCTCCTCCAGTGAATGCAGAATCCCCTCTAAGTCTTCTTTTAAAGACGCTTGTGATGGCACTCACAGCCAACATGGACAATCTCCCCATCTCATATCATTACTTTAATCACATCTGCTACCTATTTCACATTACCTATTATACATTTAGTCCTTACTTACACTTTCAGTTTCTCACACCAGAGAAACTATTCAGTATTTACACATGTGTGTCCTATTTATTTCACTTAAGAGTATTACCTCAATGTGCATCCACTTAGCTATAAATGTCTCTAATTTCTCAATTTTTATGGCTGAGTAGTACTCCATTTTATAAAAAAAAACACATTTTCTTTATCCAGTCTCCAGCTGATGGGCATTTGGGCTGTTTCCAAGTTTTAGCTATTACAAACTGTGCTGCTATGAACATGGGAACACATATATTACTGTGGTATGATTCTTTTAATTCTTTGGGGAAGATCCCCAGCAGTGGAATAGCAGGCTCAAATGGAACTTCCATTCGTAGTTCTTTGAGGTATCTCCATACTGATTTCCGTAGTGGTTGCACCAGTCTACACTCCCACCAGCAGTGGAGCAGTGTTCCTCTTTCCCCACAGCCCCGCCAGCATTTGTTATTGATTAATTTCATGTTAGCAGCCATTCTTTCTGGAGACTATGTAAAGGTGCAAATTTCCAATGATGAATGTCATTATATTGTATACCTAAAATGTACCAATGATTAGAATGAATAATCAATAATGTAAAATAGGAAGAAAAGGTCCAAAGGGGTAGGGGTAGTGGGAGGGGCAGGGGAAAGGAAAGAAGGGAAAGGAAAAATGCTGAGAAATGGAAAAAATGGAAATAAAGTCTTTGTAAATAGGGAAGGGTGGAGGGCATGAAAGGAGGGCTAGGAATGGGGAAAACATAAGAACCAAGATGCATTATGTAAAGGTACAATTCCCAATGAGAAATGTAATTGTGTTGTATACCTACAATGTACCAATAAAAGAATTTAATACAAAAAAAAATCACATCTGCTAAGATCTGTTTCTCCAAATATGATAACAGCCACAAAATTCCAGGGCTTAGGACTGGATAAATTTGATTGATTGCCCATTGTTCAGCCTCATGCCAGTCATCAGAATAATAGATGAATACTTGTGAATAAGGAAAAAGAATTGATATGAGAGACAACAGGAAGTCACATTGGTGTATGAAAAGGAATTCATGAGTTCAAATCCACTTAGCCACTTCATGTGTGAGCCTGAGTAGTCTGCACTTTGAATCTCATCGTTTTTGCTGTTGAATGATGGAGTGTGATTATATGATTTTTTCCTCTTAGTAGAAAAATGTTGAGTGTGCATTTCTTCTAAGTAGGTGTAGAGTCATGAGGATGCTATAGCAATTTTAAAATAATATTGTATTATCTAAATAGAAATATTTAAAAAGAAGATAAATCCAAGACAATAATGTCCATAATCCCATCATTTAACCAAGTCTATGTTTTTGTGTGGCAATTTCTAGTCCTTGAAAATTTCACATTTGACTTTTATATATTGGTCACAATTTTATAGATAGAATTTTATGATCTTCTTGCTTATTCATTTATTTTGAAGTACAGTCCTGAGGATTGAACCCAGTACCATAGTGCTGAGTTACATTCCTAGCCCTTGTTTATTTTGAAACAAGGTCTTGCTAAGTTGCCCAGACTGGACTTATACTTCATCTTCCTGCCACAGCCTCTCAGAAAGGCAATCCAAAGAAAAATTCTTCCATTTTGCTGCAGCTTTTATTTCTAATCTTCTTGCCCTCCCATATTACGCTGTATCGGAGGGTTATAGGGGATGCATTTCACAAGAGTGGAGTCCCTAAAACACTGAACACTGACTGACAGCCTTCATGAAGACAAAAGGATCAGCTTCATGGACCACCCCGCAACAGCAGCAACAATCAACAGCTTCTGGCCAGGTGATTTTTGGTTCTAAACTGTGATCCTAATTCCTACCAAGGTGTAAAGATTAGTAAACAGATAGTTCAGATATCTTCTCATCAAGCTTTTACTTTTAAGTAAAGCTGAAAATTCTTCAGAGAGTTAAAATATGCTCCATGTTCTACTCTTGTAACTTTCCACCGAGGTGATGGTTCAACTACTGCTGCACTGAGGATGAAATCCCATGCAAACCCATCCACTTTAAGCTACATTGACATCATTTTCTGTGGCATAAAATAACCACTGTGATTAAGCTTTCGTGTCAGCCCATCTCTACTCTACATAGAAGTGCTGAACATAATGCACGGCTGCTCCACTTTCCTGCAATAAATAGCAATCTGAATATAGCTGGGAAACTTCTGAGACATTCTTGGAAACTTATTTATTGTATATGGTCCTTGTATTTTTTTCAAGTGTGCTCTCCCCTTAAATAACCTCATAGTCCATGGCACACGCTTCACCCACCCCTTCTTCTACCCTTTCTTCCCACCTCTGTCCCTCCATACACATGCACACATGCTTACACATGCACACACACACACACACAAACTGATTGAATTATCAAAGTGTACTATGATCAATTATTGTTCAGTAAATATTAAAATTTGAAATAGTACCAAAGAGCATGAAATTACTACTACTAAGAGAATCCTATATGATGTTATTTATTTATATTTTATTTCTTTATCTTTTTAACAGTGCAACCATAGGCCCAGTCCTCAAAACTAAACCAAACAATTATCCTTTATCATCCTCCCTTCTCAATATGCAATAATCTTGCTTATACTTGTTTCTTTCCTGTGGAAGAGACATCTTAGATGCCAGATGCTGACTGAAATCTAGAACACGGAATGCCAGTGTGGCAGAGGAAGGCTCCTTTGTGGAGTGAGAGGGGATGACGTTAACGTGTTCTGGCCCACTCAGGTGTACAGAGTGGGGCAAGGGCACTGTATATGCCACAACATGCCATGCCACTTGACCCAGACTTGTACTTTGGCTTATGTCTGCCATCAGAGGAAGCTCCCTGAATGTGTGCAGCTGTGAGGAAATTATTTAACCTCTCTCTATTCCATCATTTGTTGATGAAAATGAGGCTAATAGTGTCTTTTAAAAAGAGATATTGAGAGGATAAAATCAAGCACTGCATGTAAAATACAGCAGTTTCTGATGCATACTAAGTGCTCAATGAACTTCCACTACATTGTCTAATTCCTTATTTTATAGAAAGGTTCAGTCATCTGTCCCAGTCCTACAGTTTTACCAGGGACTCCCTGGGGACCATTTGCCCTGAGTTCCCTTTGGCCAGGAAAAGCATACACTGGACATTTTTCCCTGGTCTGGCTCACAGCTACACTATCTCACTGTGTTGTAGCAGTGTGAACATTTCATGATCACACCGTGGACCTATGTTATAACACAAAAGCCCTTGGGAGACCAGAAGCACAATTACACCCCCAAGCTGGGGAAGCCAACATGCCAATTCATGAAACTCTGATTGGCAGTGAGGACGCAGTTGAGGAAACTGAGGTACCAGTCTCCCAAAGAGCACAGTAAAACCAACCATATTTGAGGCTACAGATTTGGCTGATTGAAAATTGATTGCCAGCATGCTGTTCACAACTTCCCAGAGGACACTCCGACCTTTCTGTTTGCATTTTCTATTTATCTGTGATCAAATGTCTTTGGAACTTGTGATGCCAGCATAACAGATCTTGGTGGCAGATTCTCTTTCCACTGCAGCAGGGATCAAATGATAGGAAATAAAGCTGTGAAAAATATCTTAGTTAAAATGACTTCGATGGTAACTTTTTAAAAACATAGTCTTTGTCTTCATTGTTCTCAGTGCTGGAAAAGCCTCTACATCTTCAGGTGCAAAGATTTATTTTTTTCAAATCAGGAAACTGAGAATTTAAAACGTGTTTCTCCCAGGGGAGACTGAGTTGACCTATTCTGATTAATTCTTTGAGGACTTGATTATATGACTTTCTGTCTACATTAATTCAATTAGCTACATTATTGATGAAGTTAATGATGCAATCTGTACAAAGGGCCAATCTTTACCAAACTATAATCAGGGTTTAAATTATATAAGGCTCTACTCTAGTTTTGATATGTCATCTAAATTATTCTCTACAGCAATGCTCTTATAAAGGTATTATAATACAACTATATTGTGTACTATGGGATGAGAAATCATATGCAGATGTATATTAAGGTGAAAAATTCATATGTAAAGCATAGGTTATTTACCAGTGGCTGCAAAGCTGGCAAGTGGCAGAGTTGAGGCTTGAATCCACTATTTCTGATTTCCTATCCATTGCTCTTTCTTAAGGAAGTCTCCCTAGAGAAAAGAATTGGGAGTTCCCCAAGGGAACACCCATAGGGAGTTATTTTACTTTCTGTAAAACTAGACCAAGTGGAAATGGAATGTTGGCATGTTGTGGTAAAGCCAGAAACCCCAGAGATAAAGAAGGATGATTTGAAAAGATTTAGTAGTTAAATATAAGTTCTAACTACTTTCCAATATTGTTGAGACTTAGGGTTGCTTATACAAAACTTTTGTAAAATAAAATTTTGAATTTAATTTCATTTTCTGGGTTCAACCATCCCAAACTAGTTCATGCATACAAAGAAATGCTTAAATTCTAACTCAACTATAAAAGTACATCCCACCAAAATTTTAGTAATTCTAAGAATTGTATTTTAAACTATAGTGAAATATTATCATTTTTCCAGAAGCCAAAAATACAAATCATAAGAAGAAAAATTTCCTGAGAATAGCATAAGCTCATAGTCATTTTCTCATTTGAAACTTATCTTTTAACAATAATGGCATAAAAGTAGATGAAAAGCAGGTGCTTGTTGAATACTAAGTTCCAGTCCAGAATTAAATTTACTGTACCAAAAAGCTTAACAGCACCCCTTTGATATGAACTTATCTTTATAGATCCAACTTTATAAAATTGTATTGTGATTAATTGCTGCAATCTATAGAATGTTCTTGCCTATATCATGGCATATATTTTATACTTAGATATTTGCTCTTTTATATTTTAATTAATTTGATGAGTAGAATTAGATATAAGCAAAAAAAAATGGTAAGGGCTGAGAATATTGAATGGACCCAAACTCTATTCTGTGACTGCCAACTATGAACAACCTCATTTAACCAGGATGTAAATAGCCACATGGGAATAGGCAGGACACTGAGTATGGCTGAGAGCCTCCCAAAAACAATCCCTTTGTTATTACGACTTCAAAGTCATAACCACAGGACAACTCCTGATGATCTGCTCTTCTCTCCAGACTGTGTGTTTATTAGCCCCAAGTACTTTGGGTTTTTTTGTGGTACCAGGGATCGAAGAACTGAGGACCTTGTGCTTGCAAGGCAGGCATGGTGCCACTGAGCTAAATCCCCGGCCCAGCCCAAAATATTTTTGAAGTATCACCTTGGTTCCCAGGAGGCAAGAACATGGATGAAAAAAGAACTCCTAATGATGAAAAAAATAGGAGCAATCTCCTTTTATCACTCAGTTTTCTTAGTTGTGAGAGCAGAACATAGAGCATGGTTCATCATGCAGCTCTGCATGTGTGTGTGTGTGTGTGTGTGTGTGTGTGTGTGTGTGTGTATGCATGGGGGGGTCTATGTTTTTGTCAAAACATTTGCTGCTTATTTTGGTTTTAAAGATGAACCTCAACACAAAAACAACCTCTTTCTTCACAAGTCCATTGATCTGTACTATGTAGTATGGTGTATGTATATGTGTGTTAAGGAGGTGGTGTTACTCTCAAATCACACTGCACCCCCCTTGAGTAGATGTGTACCGTACCCTTAACCTTGGGATGGAAATTCAAAATCCTTAACTTCTTCCTTAACTGTTCCAGGAACTCATTCCTTTTTATTACATGAGGCTCTTTTCTTAGGGTGATATTTTTGGCCACTACCCACCACAATACCGGGTTTCCTAACTCATATATTTCTAATCTGGAGACGTGTATCTCAAATAGAAAGAAAGAAATTTTCCCTCTTTAAAATTAAAAAAGGATAATCTCCCAAAAACTGTAAAAATAAATAACAATTGCCCAAGTTTCTATCATGTGCTAGATAGCATGTAAGGATGTTTATATAGGCTATTGCCTTGTAAGGCAGGTGGGGGCTACCTTATTCAATGAAAAAAAATGATATCTTAGATAGCTGGCTTGTCCAGAGTCACAA